>NC_137978.1:4094700-4097200 GCF_963924665.1 Micromys minutus
AAACAATCCTAAACCCTAAACCTTAAACCCTAAACACTAAACCCTAAACCCTAAACCTAACAATAACCATAACCCTAACCCTAACCCCTAACCCTTACCCTAACCCTAACCCTAATCCTAATCTTAACCCTAACCCTACCCCTAACCCTAACCCTAACCCTAACCCTAACCCTAAACCTAAACCTAATCCTAACCCTAACCTTAACCCTAATCCTAACCCTAACCCTAACCCTAACCCTAACCGTAACCATAACACTAAACTCTAAACCCTAAACCTAATCCACCCTAAACCTTAAACAATCTTAAACCATAAACCTTAGATCCTAAATCCTAAATCTAACAATAAACCTAAACCTAACCCTAAATCTTACCCTAACCCTAACCCTAACCCTAAACCCTCCCTGACCCTAACCCTCACCCTAACCCTAACCCTAACCCTAAACCTAACCCTGACCCTAATCCTAACACTAACCCTATTTCTAATTCTAACCCTAACACTCATCCTAAACTTAAACCTAACCCCCTAATAATAACCCTAACCCTAACACTAACACTAACCCCTAACCCTAACCCTAACCCTAACCCTAACCTAACCCTAACCCTAACCCTAACCCTAACCCTAACACTAACCCCTAACCCTTGCCCTAACCCTAACCCTAACCCTAACCCTAATCATTACCCTAACCCTAACCCTAACCCTAAGCCTAACACTAACCGTAACCATAACACTAAACTCTAAACCCTAAACCTAATCCACCCTAAACCTTAAACAATCCTAAACCATAAACCTTAAACCCTAAAACCTAAATCTAACAATAAACCTAAACCTGACCCTAAATCTAACCCTAACCCTAACCCTAACCCTAACCCTAACCCTAACCCTAAACCTAACCCTGACCCTAACCCTAACCCTAATCCTAACACTAACCATAACCATAACTCTAACCCTAACTCTAACCCTAACTCTAACCCTAATGCTAACCCTAACCCTAACCCTAACCCTAATCCCTTAACCTTAATCCCTAAATCCTAAACCCTGAACAACCATAAATCCTAAACCCTAAACAACCCTAAATCATAAACGCTGAATAACCCTAAACACTAACCTCTAAACAAATCTAAACAACCCTAATCACTAAACCATAAACAACCCTAAACACTAAACCCTAAACAACCCTATACCCTAAACCTTAAACACTAAACCCTAAATAACCCTAAACCCTAAACCATTAACACTATACCCTAAACAACACTAAACACTAAACCCAAACAACCCTAAAACCTAAACCTTAAACACTAAACCTTAAACAACCCTAAACCCTAAACACTAAACCCTAAACAACCCTAAACTTTTAACCCTAAACACTGTACCCTAAAAAACCCTAAACCTTAAACAATTCTAAACTCTAAACCCTAAACCCTTAACCTAAACCACCCTAAATCTTAAACAATCCTAAACCCTAAACCTTAAACCCTAAACACTAAACCCTAAACCCTAAACCTAACAATAAACATAACCCTAACCCTAACCCCTAACCCTTACCCTAACCCTAACCCTAAACCTAATCCTAACCCTAACCCTAACCCTAACCCTAACCCTAACCCTAACCCTAACCCTAAACCTAAACCTAACCCTAACCTTAACCCTAACCCTAACCCTAACCCTAACCCTAACCCTAACCCTAACCCTAACCCTAAACCTAATCCTAACCCTAACCTTAACCCTAATCCTAAACCTAACCCTAACCCTAACCCTAACCGTAACCATAACACTAGACTCTAAACCCTAAACCTAATCCACCCTAAACCTTAAACAATCCTAAACCATAAACCTTAGACCCTAAATCCTAAATCTAACAATAAACCTAAACCTAACCCTAAATCTAACCCTAACCCTAACCCTAACCCTAAACCCTCCCTGACCCTAACCCTAACCCTAACCCTAACCCTAAACCTAAACCTAACCCTGACCCTAATCTTAACACTAACCCTATTTCTAATTCTAACCCTAACACTAATCCTAAACTTAAACCTAACCCCCTAATAATAACCCTAACCCTAACACTAACCCTAACCCCTAACCCTAACCCTAACCCTAACACTAACCCTAACCTAACCCTAACCCTAACCCTAAACCTAACCCTAACACTAACCCCTAACCCTTACCCTAACCCTAACCCTAACCCTAAGCATTACCCTAACCCTAACCCTAACCCTAACCCTAACCCTAACACTAACCGTAACCATAACACTAAACTCTAAACCATAAACCTAATCCACCCTAAACCTTATACCATCCTAAACCATAAACCTTAAACCCTAAACCCTAAATCTAACAATAAACCTAAACCTGACCCAAAATCTAACCCTAACCCTAACCCTAACACTAAACCTAACCCTGACCCTAACCCTAACACTAATCCTAACACTAACCATAACCCTAACCATAACCCTAACACTAACCTTAACCCTAACCCTAACCCTAACACTAACCCTAACC
>NC_137978.1:4099700-4102200 GCF_963924665.1 Micromys minutus
CTAACCCTAACCCTAAACCTAAACCTGATCTAACCCTAACCCTAATCCTAACACTAATCATAACCCAAACACTAACCCTAACCCTAACCCTAAACCTAACCCTAAAACTCACATTATCTTTAATCCTAACACTAAACCCTAAACTTTAAATCTAACCCTAACCCTAACCCTACCCTTAACCCTAACCCTATCCCTAAACCTAACCCTGACCCTAATCCTAACACTAACCCTATTTCTAATTCTAACCCTAACACTAATCCTAAATTAAAACCTAACCCCCTAATAATAACCCTAACACTAAACCTAACCCTAACCCTAACCCTAACCCTAACCCTAACACTAACCCCTAACCCCTAACACTAACCCTAACCCTAACCCCTAACCCTAACCCTAACCTTAACCCTAACCCTAACCCTAACCCTATCCCTAAACCTAACCCTTACCCTAACACTAACACTAACCTTAACCCTAACCCTAACCTTAACCCTCACCCTAACCCTCACCTTAACCCTAAACCTAACACTAACACTAACCCTAACACCCTAAATCCTAAACCATAAGCCCCGAAAAACCCTAAACACTAATTCCAAAAGCACCCTAAACCCTATACTATAAACACTAAACGCTAAAAAACCCTAAACCCTAAACCCTAAACACTAAACCCTAAACAAGCCTAAACCTTAAAACCATTAACACTATACCCTAAACAACCCTAAACCCTTAACCCTAAACATTATACCCTAAACCCTAAAACACTATACAACCTTAAACCCTAAACCTTAAAATATCCTAAATCATAAATCCTGAACAACCCTAAACACTAAATTATAAACAACCCTAAAAAACCCTAAACAACTCTAAACGCTAAAACCTAAACAACCCTAACCATTAAAAAATCTTAAACGCTAAATTCTATACCCTAAACCTAAACCACCCTAAAACTTAAACAATCCTAAACCCTAAACCTTAAACCATAAACCCTAAATTTTAAACCATAAATCTAAGAATAACCAAAACCCTAAACCTAACCCTAAACCTAAACCTAACCCTAACCCCAACCCTAACCTTAACCCCATAACCCTAACCCTAACCTTAAGCCTAACATAACCCTGTAACCCTAACTCTAACCCTAACTCTAACCCTAACTCTAACCCTAATGCTAACCCTAACCCTAAGCCTAACCCTAACCCTAACCCTAACCCCTTAACCTTAATCCCTAAATTCTAAACCCTGAACAACCATAAATCCTAAACCCTGAACAACCCTAAATCATAAACCCTGAATAACCCTAAACACTAACCTCTAAACAACCCTAAACAACCCTAATCACTAAACCATAAACAACCCTAAACACTAAACCCTAAACAACCCTATACCCTAAACCTTAAACACTAAACCCTAAATAACCCTAAACCCTAAACCATTAACACTATACCCTAAACAACACTAAACACTAAACCCAAAACAACCCTAAAACCTAAACCTTAAACACTAAACCTTAAACAACCCTAAACCCTAAACACTAAACCCTAAACAATCCTAAACTTTTAACCCTAAACTCTGTACCCTAAACAACCCTAAACCTTAAACAATCCTAAACTCTAAACCCTAAACCCTTAACCTAAACCACCCTAAACCTTAAACAATCCTAAACCCTAAACCTTAAACCCTAAACACTAAACCCTAAACCCTAAACCTAACAATAACCATAACCCTAACCCTAACCCCTAACCCTTACCCTAACCCTAACCCTAACCCTAATCCTAACCCTAACCCTAACCCTAACCCTAACCCTAACCCTAACCCTAAACCTAATCCTAACCCTAACCTGAACCCTAATCCTAACCCTAACCCTAACCCTAACCCTAACTGTAACCATAACACTAAACTCTAAACCCTAAACCTAATCCACCCTAAACCTTAAACAATCCTAAACCATAAACCTTAGACACTAAATCCTAAATCTAACAATAAACCTAAACCTAACCCTAAATCTAACGCTAACCCTAACCCTAACCCTAAACCCTCCCTGACTTTAACCCTAACCCTAACCCTAACCCTAACCCTAAACCTAACCCTGACCTTAATCCTAACACTAACCCTATTTCTAATTCTAACCCTAACACTAATCCTAAACTTAAACCTAACCCCCTAATAATAACCCTAACCCTAACACTAACCCTAACCCATAACCCTAACCCTAATCCTAACCCTAACCTAACCCTAACCCTAACCCTAACCCTAACCAAAACCCTAACACTAACCCCCTAACATTTACCATAACCCTAACCCTAACCCTAACCCTAACCCTTACCATAACCCTAACCCTAACCCTAACCCCATCCCTAACCCTAACCCTAACCGTAACCATAACACTAAACTCTAAACCCTAAACCTAATCCACCCTAAACCTTAAACAATCCTAAACCATAAACCTTAAACCCTAAACCCTAAATCTAACAATAAACCTAAACCTAACCCTAAATCTAACCCTAACCCT
>NC_137978.1:4107200-4368200 GCF_963924665.1 Micromys minutus
AACCTAACCCTAAAACTCACACTATCCCTAATCCTAACACTAAACCCTAAACTTTAAATCTAACCCTAACCCTAACCCTACCCTTAAACCTAACCCTATCCCTAAACCTAACCCTGACCCTAATCCTAACACTAACCCTATTTCTAATTCTAACCCTAACACTAATCCTAAATTAAAACCTAACCCCCTAATAATAACCCTAACACTAAACCTAACCCTAACCCTAACCCTAACCCTAACCCTAACACTAACCCCTAACCCCTAACACTAACACTAACCCTAACCCCTAACCCTAACCCTAACCCTAACCCTAACCTTAACCCTAACCCTAACCCTAACCCTAACCCTATCCCTAACCCTAACCCTTACCCTAACACTAACACTAACCTTAACCCTAACCCTAACCTTAACCCTCACCCTAACCCTCACCTTAACCCTAAACCTAACCCTAACACTAACCCTAACACCCTAAATCCTAAACCCTAAACCCCGAAAAACCCTAAACACTAATTCCAAAAGCACCCTAAACCCTAAACTATAAACACTAAACGCTAAAAAACCCTAAACCCTAAACCCTAAACACTAAATCCTAAACAAGCCTAAACCCTAAAACCATTAACACTATACCCTATACAACCCTAAACCCTTAACACTAAACATTATACCCTAAACCCTAAAACACTATACAACCTTAAACCCTAAACCTTAAAATATCCTAAATCATAAATCCTGAACAACCCTACACAAAATCATAAACAACCCTAAAAAACCCTAAACAACTCTAAACGCTAAAACCTAAACAACCCTAACCATTAAACAATCTTAAACGCTAAATTCTATACCCTAAACCTAAACCACCCTAAAACTTAAAAAATCCTAAACCCTAAACCTTAAACCATAAACCCTAAATTTTAAACCATAAATCTAAGAATAACCATAACCCTAACCCTAACCCTAAACCTAAACCTAACCCTAACCCCAACACTAACCTTAACCCCATAACCCTAACCCTAACCTTAAGCCTAACATAACCCCATAACCCTAACTCTAACCCTAACTCTAACCCTAACTCTAACCCTAATGCTAACCCTAACCCTAACCCTAACCCTAAACCTAACCCTAACCCCTTAACCTTAATCCCTAAATCCTAAACCCTGAACAACAATAAATCCTAAACCCTGAACAACCATAAATCCTAAACCCTGAACAACCCTAAATCATAAACCCTGAATAACCCTAAACACTAACCTCTAAACAACCCTAAACAACCCTAATCACTAAACCATAAACAACCCTAAACACTAAACCCTAAACAACCCTATACCCTAAACCTTAAACACTAAACCCTAAATAACCCTAAACCCTAAACCATTAACACTATACCCTAAACAACATTAAACACTAAACCCAAAACAACCCTAAAACCTAACCCTTTAACACTAAACCTTAAACAACCCTAAACCCTAAACACTAAACCCTAAACAACCCTAAACTTTTAACCCTAATCTCTATACCCTAAACAACCCTAAACCTTAAACAATCCTAAACTGTAAACCCTAAACCCTTAACCTTAACCACGCTAAACCTTAAACAATCCTAAACCCTAAACCTTAAACCCTAAACAGTAAACCCTAAACCCTAAACCTAACAATAACCATAACCCTAACCCTAACCCCTAACCCTTACCCTAACCCTAATCCTAACCCTAATCCTAACCCTAACCCTAACCCTAACCCTAACCCTAACCCTAACCCTAACCCTAAACCTAATCCTAACCCTAACCTTAACCCTAATCCTAACCCTAACCCTAACCCTAACCCTAACCGTAACCATAACACTAAACTCTAAACCCTAAACCTAATCCACCCTAAACCTTAAACAATCCTAAACCATAAACCTTAGACCCTAAATCCTAAATCTAACAATAAACCTAAACCTAACCCTAAATCTAACCCTAACCCTAACCCTAACCCTAAACCCTCCCTGACTTTAACCCTAACCCTAACCCTAACCCTAACCCTAAACCTAACCCTGACCCTAATCCTAACCCTAACCCTATTTCTAATTCTAACCCTAACACTAATCCTAAACTTAAACCTAACCCCCTAATAATAACCCTAACCCTAACACTAACCCTAACCCCTAACCCTAACCCTATCCCTAACCCTAACCTAACCCTAACCCTAACCCTAACCCTAACCCAAACCCTAACACTAACCTTCTAACTTTTACCATAACCCTAACCCTAAACCTAACCCTAACCCTTACCATAACCATAACCCTAACCCTAACCCCATCCCTAACCCTAACCCTAAAGGTAACCATAACACTAAACTCTAAACCGTAAACCTAATCCACCCTAAACCTTAAACAATCCTAAACCATAAACCTTAAACCCTAAACCGTAAATCTAACAATATACCTAAACCTAACCCTAAATCTAACCCTAACCCTAAACCTAACGTGACCCTAACCCTAACCCTAATCCTAACACTAACCATAACCCTAACCCTAACATTAACCCTAACCTTAACCCTAACCCTAACCCTAACCCTAACCCTAACCCTAACTCTAACCCTAACCCTAACCCTAACCGTAACCATAATACTAAACTCTAAACCCTAAACCTTAAACAATCCTAAACCTTAAACCTTAAACCCTAAACCCTAAATCTAACAATAAACCTAAACCTAACCCTAAATCTAACCCTAACCCTAACCCTAACCCTAAACATAAACCTGACCCTAACCCTAACACTAATAATAACACTAATCATAACCCAAACACTATGCCTAACCCTAACCCTAAACCTAACCCTAAACCTCACACTATCCCTAATCTTAACACTAAACCCTAAACTTTAAATCTAACCCTAACCCTAACCCTACCCTTAACCCTAACCCTAACCATATCCCTAAAACTAACCCTGACCCTAATCCTAACACTAACCCTATTTCTAATTCTAACAATAACACTAATCCTAAACTAAAACTTAACCCCCTAATAATAACCCTAACACTAAACCTAACCCTAACCCTAACCCTAACCCTAACCCTAACCCTAACACTATCCCCTAACCCCTAACACTAACACTAACCCTAACCCCTAACCCTAACCCTAACCCTAACCTTAACCCTAACCCTAACCCTAACCCTAAACCTATCCCTAACCCTAACCCTTACCCTAACACTAACACTAACCTTAACCCTAACCCTAACCTTAACCCTCACCCTAACCCTCACCTTAACCCTAAACCTAACCCTAACACTAACCCTAACACCCTAAATCCTAAACCCTAAACCCCGAAAAACCCTAAACACTAATTCCAAAAGCACCTAAACCCTAAACTATAAACACTAAACGCTAAAAAACCCTAAACCCTAAACCCTAAACACTAAACCCTAAACAAGCCTAAACCCTAAAACCATTAACACTATACCCTAAACAACCCTAAACCCTTAACACTAAACATTATACCCTAAACCCTAAAACACTATACAACCTTAAACCCTAAACCTTAAAATATCCTAAATCATAAATCCTGAACAACCCTACACAAAATCATAAACAACCCTAAAAAACCCTAAACAACTCTAAACGCTAAAACCTAAACAACCCTAACCATTAAACAATCTTAAACGCTAAATTCTATACCCTAAACCTAAACCACCCTAAAACTTAAACAATCCTAAACCCTAAACCTTAAACCATAAACCCTAAATTTTAAACCATAAATCTAAGAATAACCATAACCCTAATCCTAACCCTAAACCTAAACCTAACCCTAACCCCAACCCTAACCTTAACCCCATAACCCTAACCCTAACCTTAAGCCTAACATAACCCCATAACCCTAACTCTAACCCTAACTCTAACCCTAATGCTAACCCTAACCCTAACCCTAACCCTAAACCCTTAACCTTAATCCCTAAATCCTAAACCCTGAACAACCATAAATCCTAAACCCTGAACAACCCTAAATCATAAACCCTGAATAACCCTAAAAACTAACCTCTAAACAACCCTAAACAACCCTAATCACTAAACCATAAAAAACCCTAAACACTAAACCCTAAACAACCCTATACCTTAAACCTTAAACACTAAACCCTAAATAACCCTAAACCCTAAACCATTAACACTATACCCTAAACAACACTAAACACTAAACCCAAAACAACCCTAAAAACTAAACCTTAAACACTAAACTTTAAACAACCCTAAACCCTAAACACTAAACCCTAAACAACCCTAAACTTTTAACCCTAAACACTATACCCTAAACAACCCTAAACCTTAAACAATCCTAAAGTCTAAACCCTAAACCCTTAAACTAAACCACCCTAAATCTTAAACAATCCTAAACCATAAACCTTAAACCCTAAACCCTAAATCTAACAATAAACCTAAACCTAACCCTAAATCTAAACCTAACCCTATCCCTAACCCTAAACCTAACCCTGACCCTAACCCTAACCCTAATCCTAACACTAACCATAACCCTAACCCTAACACTAACCCTAACCTTAACCCTAACCCTAACCCTAACCCTAACTCTAACCCTAACCCTAACCCTAACCGTAACCATAATACTAAACTCTAAACCCTAAACCTAATCCACCCTTAAACTTAAACAATCCTAAACCATAAACCTTAAACCCTAAACCCTAAATCTAACAATAAACCTATACCTAACCCTAAATCTAACCCTAATCCTAACCCTAACCCAAACCCTAAACCTAACCCTGACCCTAACCCTAACCCTAATCCTAACACTAATCATAACCCAAACACTAACCCTAACCCTAACCCTAAACCTAACCCTAAACCTCACACTATCCCTAATCCTAACACTAAACCCTAAACTTTAATTCTAACCGTAACCCTAAACCTACCCTTAACCCTAACCCTAACCATATTTCTAAACCTAACCCTGACCCTAATCCTAACACTAACCCTATTTCTAATTCTAACCCTAACACTAATCCTAAACTAAAACCTAACCCCCTAATAATAACCCTAACACTAAACCTAACCCTAACCCTAACCCTAACCCTAACCCTAACCCAAACCCTAACACTAACCCCCTAACTTTTACCCTAACCCTAACCCTATCCCTAACCCTTACCATAACCCTAACCTTAACCCTAACCCCATCCCTAAACCTAACCCTAATTGTAACCATAACACTAAACTCTAAACCCTAAACCTAATCCACCCTAAGCCTTGAACAATCCTAAACCATAAACCTTAAACCCTAAACCCTAAATCTAACAATAAAACTAAACCTAACCCTAAATCTACCCCTAACCCTATCCCTAACCCTAAACCTAACCCTGACCCTAACCCTAACCCTAATCCAACACTAACCATAACCCTAACCCTAACACTAACCCTAACCTTAACCCTAACCCTAACCCTAACCCTAAACCTAACCCTAAATCTAACCCTAACTCTAACCCTAACCGTAACCATAATACTAAACTCTAAACCCTAAACCTAATCCACCCTAAACCTTGAACAATCCTAAACCATAAACCTTAAACCCTAAACCCTAAATCTAACAATAAACCTAAACCTAACCCTAAATCTAACCCTAACCCTAACCCTAACCCTAAACCTAAACCTGATCTAACCCTAACCCTAATCCTAACACTAATCATAACCCAAACACTAACCCTAACCCTAAACCTAACCCTAAAACTCACACTATCCCTAATCCTAACACTAAACCCTAAACTTTAAATCTAACCCTAACCCTAACCCTACCCTTAAACCTAACCCAATCCCTAAACCTAACCCTGACCCTAATCCTAACACTAACCCTATTTCTAATTCTAACCCTAACACTAATCCTAAATTAAAACCTAACCCCCTAATAATAACCCTAACACTAAACCTAACCCTAACCCTAACCCTAACCCTAACCCTAACACTAACCCCTAACCCCTAACACTAACACTAAACCTAACCCCTAACCCTAACCCTAACCCTAACCCTAACCTTAACCCTAACCCTAACCCTAACCCTAACCCTATCCCTAACCCTAACCCTTACCCTAACACTAACACTAACCTTAACCCTAACCCTAACCTTAACCCTCACCCTAACCCTCACCTTAACCCTAAACCTAACCCTAACACTAACCCTAACACCCTAAATCCTAAACCCTAAACCCCGAAAAACCCTAAACACTAATTCCAAAAGCACCCTAAACCCTAAACTATAAACACTAAACGCTAAAAAACCCTAAACCCTAAACCCTAAACACTAAATCCTAAACAAGCCTAAACCCTAAAACCATTAACACTATACCCTATACAACCCTAAACCCTTAACACTAAACATTATACCCTAAACCCTAAAACACTATACAACCTTAAACCCTAAACCTTAAAATATCCTAAATCATAAATCCTGAACAACCCTACACAAAATCATAAACAACCCTAAAAAACCCTAAACAACTCTAAACGCTAAAACCTAAACAACCCTAACCATTAAACAATCTTAAACGCTAAATTCTATACCCTAAACCTAAACCACCCTAAAACTTAAACAATCCTAAACCCTAAACCTTAAACCATAAACCCTAAATTTTAAACCATAAATCTAAGAATAACCATAACCCTAATCCTAACCCTAAACCTAAACCTAACCCTAACCCCAACCCTAACCTTAACCCCATAACCCTAACCCTAACCTTAAGCCTAACATAACCCCATAACCCTAACTCTAACCCTAACTCTAACCCTAATGCTAACCCTAACCCTAACCCTAACCCTAAACCCTTAACCTTAATCCCTAAATCCTAAACCCTGAACAACCATAAATCCTAAACCCTGAACAACCCTAAATCATAAACCCTGAATAACCCTAAAAACTAACCTCTAAACAACCCTAAACAACCCTAATCACTAAACCATAAAAAACCCTAAACACTAAACCCTAAACAACCCTATACCTTAAACCTTAAACACTAAACCCTAAATAACCCTAAACCCTAAACCATTAACACTATACCCTAAACAACACTAAACACTAAACCCAAAACAACCCTAAAAACTAAACCTTAAACACTAAACTTTAAACAACCCTAAACCCTAAACACTAAACCCTAAACAACCCTAAACTTTTAACCCTAAACACTATACCCTAAACAACCCTAAACCTTAAACAATCCTAAAGTCTAAACCCTAAACCCTTAAACTAAACCACCCTAAATCTTAAACAATCCTAAACCATAAACCTTAAACCCTAAACCCTAAATCTAACAATAAACCTAAACCTAACCCTAAATCTAAACCTAACCCTATCCCTAACCCTAAACCTAACCCTGACCCTAACCCTAACCCTAATCCTAACACTAACCATAACCCTAACCCTAACACTAACCCTAACCTTAACCCTAACCCTAACCCTAACCCTAACCCTAACTCTAACCCTAACCCTAACCCTAACCGTAACCATAATACTAAACTCTAAACCCTAAACCTAATCCACCCTTAAACTTAAACAATCCTAAACCATAAACCTTAAACCCTAAACCCTAAATCTAACAATAAACCTAAACCTAACCCTAAATCAACCCTAATCCTAACCCTAACCCAAACCCTAAACCTAACCCTGACCCTAACCCTAACCCTAATCCTAACACTAATCATAACCCAAACACTAACCCTAACCCTAACCCTAAACCTAACCCTAAACCTCACACTATCCCTAATCCTAACACTAAACCCTAAACTTTAATTCTAACCGTAACCCTAAACCTACCCTTAACCCTAACCCTAACCATATTTCTAAACCTAACCCTGACCCTAATCCTAACACTAACCCTATTTCTAATTCTAACCCTAACACTAATTCTAAACTAAAACCTAACCCCCTAATAATAACCCTAACACTAAACCTAACCCTAACCCTAACCCTAACCCTAACCCTAACCCAAACCCTAACACTAACCCCCTAACTTTTACCCTAACCCTAACCCTATCCCTAACCCTTACCATAACCCTAACCTTAACCCTAACCCCATCCCTAAACCTAACCCTAATTGTAACCATAACACTAAACTCTAAACCCTAAACCTAATCCACCCTAAGCCTTGAACAATCCTAAACCATTAACCTTAAACCCTAAACCCTAAATCTAACAATAAAACTAAACCTAACCCTAAATCTACCCCTAACCCTATCCCTAACCCTAAACCTAACCCTGACCCTAACCCTAACCCTAATCCAACACTAACCATAACCCTAACCCTAACACTAACCCTAACCTTAACCCTAACCCTAACCCTAACCCTAACCCTAACCCTAAATCTAACCCTAACTCTAACCCTAACCGTAACCATAATACTAAACTCTAAACCCTAAACCTAATCCACCCTAAACCTTGAACAATCCTAAACCATAAACCTTAAACCCTAAACCCTAAATCTAACAATAAACCTAAACCTAACCCTAAGTCTAACCCTAACCCTAACCCTAACCCTAAACCTAAACCTGATCTAACCCTAACCCTAATCCTAACACTAATCATAACCCAAACACTAACCCTAACCCTAACCCTAAACCTAACCCTAAAACTCACACTATCCCTAATCCTAACACTAAACCCTAAACTTTAAATCTAACCCTAACCCTAACCCTACCCTTAAACCTAACCCAATCCCTAAACCTAACCCTGACCCTAATCCTAACACTAACCCTATTTCTAATTCTAACCCTAACACTGATCCTAAATTAAAACCTAACCCCCTAATAATAACCCTAACACTAAACCTAACCCTAACCCTAACCCTAACCCTAACCCTAACACTAACCCCTAACCCCTAACACTAACACTAAACCTAACCCCTAACCCTAACCCTAACCCTAACCCTAACCTTAACCCTAACCCTAACCCTAACCCTAACCCTATCCCTAACCCTAACCCTTACCCTAACACTAACACTAACCTTAACCCTAACCCTAACCTTAACCCTCACCCTAACCCTCACCTTAACCCTAAACCTAACCCTAACACTAACCCTAACACCCTAAATCCTAAACCCTAAACCCCGAAAAACCCTAAACACTAATTCCAAAAGCACCCTAAACCCTAAACTATAAACACTAAACGCTAAAAAACCCTAAACCCTAAACCCTAAACACTAAATCCTAAACAAGCCTAAACCCTAAAACCATTAACACTATACCCTATACAACCCTAAACCCTTAACACTAAACATTATACCCTAAACCCTAAAACACTATACAACCTTAAACCCTAAACCTTAAAATATCCTAAATCATAAATCCTGAACAACCCTACACAAAATCATAAACAACCCTAAAAAACCCTAAACAACTCTAAACGCTAAAACCTAAACAACCCTAACCATTAAACAATCTTAAACGCTAAATTCTATATCCTAAACCTAAACCACCCTAAAACTTAAACAATCCTAAACCCTAAACCTTAAACCATAAACCCTAAATTTTAAACCATAAATCTAAGAATAACCATAACCCTAACCCTAACCCTAAACCTAAACCTAACCCTAACCCCAACCCTAACCTTAACCCCATAACCCTAACCCTAACCTTAAGCCTAACATAACCCCATAACCCTAACTCTAACCCTAACTCTAACCCTAATGCTAACCCTAACCCTAACCCTAACCCTAAACTCTTAACCTTAATCCCTAAATCCTAAACCCTGAACAACCATAAATCCTAAACCCTGAACAACCCTAAATCATAAACCCTGAATAACCCTAAACACTAACCTCTAAACAACCCTAAACAACCCTAATCACTAAACCATAAAAAACCCTAAACACTAAACCCTAAACAACCCTATACCCTAAACCTTAAACACTGAACCCTAAATAACCCTAAACCCTAAACCATTAACACTATAGCCTAAACAACACTAAACACTAAACCCAAAACAACCCTAAAACCTAAACCTTAAACACTAAACCTTAAACAACCCTAAACCCTAAACACTAAACCCTAAACAACACTAAACTTTTAACCATAAACACTATACCCTAAACAACCCTAAACCTTAAACAATCCTAAACTCTAAACCCTAAACCCTTAACCTAAACCACCCTAAATCTTAAACAATCCTAAACCCTAAACCTTAAACCCTAAACACTAAACCCTAAACCCTAAACCTAACAATAACCATAACCCTAACCCTAACCCCTAACCCTTACCCTAACCCTAACCCTAATCCTAACCCTAACCCTAACCCTAACCCTAACCCTAACCCTAACCCTAAACGTAATCCTAACCCTAAACTTAACCCTAATCCTAACCCTAACCCTAACCCTAACCGTAACCATAACACTAAACTCTAAACCCTAAACCTAATCCACCCTAAACCTTAAACAATCCTAAACCATAAACCTTAGACCCTAAATCCTAAATCTAACAATAAACCTAAACCTAACCCTAAATCTAACCATAACCCTAACCCTAACCCTAAACTTAACCCTGACCCTAATCCTAACACTAAACCTATTTCTAATTCTAACCCTAACACTAATCCTAAACTTTAACCTAACCCCCTAATAATAACCCTAACCCTAACACTAACCCTAACCCCTAACCCTAACCCTATCCCTAACCCTAACCTAACCCTAACCCTAACCCTAACCCTAACCAAAACCCTAACACTAACCTTCTAACTTTTACCATAACCCTAACCCTAACCCTGACCCTAAACCTTACCATAACCCTAACCCTAACCCTAACCCCATCCCTAACCCTAACCCTAACCGTAACCATAACACTAAACTCTAAACCCTAAACCTAATCCACCCTAAACCTTAAACAATCCTAAACCATAAACCTTAAACCCTAAACCCTAAATCTAACAATATACCTAAACCTAACCCTAAATCTAACCCTAACCCGATCCCTAACCCTAAACCTAACGTGACCCTAACCCTAACCCTATCCTAACACTAACCATAACCCTAACCCTAACATTAACCCTAACCTTAACCCTAACCCTAACCCTAACCCTAACCCTAACCCTAACTCTAACCCTAACCCTAACCCTAACCGTAACCATAATACTAAACTCTAAACCCTAAACCTTAAACAATCCTAAACCTTAAACCTTAAACCCTAAACCCTAAATCTAACAATAAACCTAAACCTAACCCTAAATCTAACCCTAACCCTAACCCTAACCCTAAACCTAAACCTGACCCTAACCCTAACACTAATAATAACACTAATCATAACCCAAACACTATCCCTAACCCTAACCCTAAACCTAACCCTAAACCTCACACTATCCCTAATCTTAACACTAAACCCTAAACTTTAAATCTAACCCTAACCCTAACCCTACCCTTAACCCTAACCCTAACCATATCCCTAAACCTAACCCTGACCCTAATCCTAACACTAACCCTATTTCTAATTCTAACCATAACACTAATCCTAAACTAAAACCTAACCCCCTAATAATAACCCTAACACTAAACCTAACCCTAACCCTAACCCTAACCCTAACCCTAACCCTAACACTAACCCCTAACCCCTAACACTAACACTAACCCTAACCCCTAACCCTAACCCTAACCCTAACCTTAACCCTAACCCTAACCCTAACCCTAACCCTATCCCTAACCCTAACCCTTACCCTAACACTAACACTAACCTTAACCCTAACCCTAACCTTAACCCTCACCCTAACCCTCACCTTAACCCTAAACCTAACCCTAACACTAACCCTAACACCCTAAATCCTAAACCCTAAACCCCGAAAAACCCTAAACACTAATTCCAAAAGCACCTAAACCCTAAACTATAAACACTAAACGCTAAAAAACCCTAAACCCTAAACCCGAAACACTAAACCATAAACAAGCCTAAACCCTAAAACCATTAACACTATACCCTAAACAACCCTAAACCCTTAACACTAAACATTATACCCTAAACCCTAAAACACTATACAACCTGAAACCCTAAACCTTAAAATATCCTAAATCATAAATCCTGAACAACCCTACACAAAATCATAAACAACCCTAAAAAACCCTAAACAACTCTAAACGCTAAAACCTAAACAACCCTAACCATTAAACAATCTTAAACGCTAAATTCTATACCCTAAACCTAAACCACCCTAAAACTTAAACAATCCTAAACCCTAAACCTTAAACCATAAACCCTAAATTTTAAACCATAAATCTAAGAATAACCATAACCCTAACCTTAACCCTAAACCTAAACCTAACCCTAACCCCAACCCTAACCTTAACCCCTTAACCTTAATCCCCCAAGGGCCCTAACAACGGCCCTACCAACGGCCCTAGCAACGGCCCTAGCAACGGCCCTAGCAACGGCCCTAGCAACGGCTTTAACAACGGCCCTAGCAACGGCCCTAACAACGGCCCTAGCAAAGGCCATAGAAACGGCCCTAGCAACGGCCCTAGCAACGGCCCTAACAAGGGCCCTAGCAAAGGCCCTAGCAACGGCCCTAGCAACGGCCCTAGCAACGGCCCTAACAAGGGCCCTAGCATCGGCCCTAGCAACGGCCCTAGCAACGGTACTAACAACGGCCCTAACAACGGCCCTAGCAACAGCCCTAGCAACAGCCTTAAAAAAAGCCCTAGCAACGGCCCTAACAACAGCCCTTGCAACGGCCCTAGAAACGGCCCTAGCAACGGCCCTAGCAACGGCCCTAGCCACGTCCCTAGCAACGGCCCTAACAAGGGCCCTAGCAACGGCCCTAACAAGGGCCCAAGCAACGGCCCTAACAAGGGCCCTAGCAACGGCCCTAACAAGGGCCCTAGCAACGGCCCTACAAGGGCCCTAGCAACGGCCCTAACAAGGGCCCTAGCAACGGCCCTAGCAACGGCCCTAGCTACGGCCCTAATAAGGGCCCTAGCAACGGCCCTAGCTACGGCCCTAATAAGGGCCCTAGCAATGGCCCTAGCAACGGCCCTAGCAACGGCCCTAATAAGGGCCCTAGCAACGGCCCTAGCAACGGCCCTAACAAGGGCCCTAACAACGGCCATAACAACGGCCCTAACAACGGCCCTAGCAACGGCCCTAACAAGGGCCCTAGCAACGGCCCTAACAATGGCCCTTGCAACGGCCCTAGCAACGGCCCTAGCAACGGCCCTAGCAACGGCCCTAGCAACGGCCCTAACAAGGGCCCTAACCACGACCCTAGCAACGGCCCTAGCAACGGCCCTAGAAACGGCCCTAGAACGGCTCTATCAAGGGCCCTAGCAACGGGCCTAACAAGGGCCCTAGCAATGGCCCTAGAAACGTCCCTAGCAACGGCCCTAGCAACGGCCCTAACAAGGGCCCAAACAAAGGCCCTAACAACGGCCCTAACAACGGCCCTAGCAAAGGCCCTAGCAACTGCCCTAACAAGGGCCCTAGCAACGGCCCAAACAAGGGCCCTATCAACGGCCCTAGCAACGGCCCTAACAACGGCCCTAGCAACGGCCCTAACAAGGGCCCTAGCAACGGTTCTATCAACGGCCCTAGCAACGGCCCTAACAACGGCCCTAGCAATGGCCCTAACAACGGCCCTGACAACGGCCCTAACAAAAGCCCTAGCAACGGCCTTAACAAGGGCCCTAGCAACGGCCCTAGCAACGGCCCTAGCAACGGCCCTAGCAACGGCCCTAGCAACGGTACTAACAACGGCCCTAAAAACAGCCCTTGCAACAGCCCTAGAAACGGCCCTAGCAACGGCCCTAGCAATGGCCCTAGCCACGTCCCTAGCAACGGCCCTAACAAGGGCCCTAGCAACGGCCCTAACAAGGGCCCTAGCAACGGCCATAACAAGGGCCCTAGCAACGGCCCTAACAAGGGCCCTAGCAACGGCCCTAACAAGGGCCCTAGCAACGGCCCTAACAAGGGCCCTAGCAACGGCCCTAGCAACGGCCCTAGCTACGGCCCTAGAAACGGCCCTAACAAGGGCCCTAGCAACGGCCCTAGCAACGGCCCTAGCAACGGCCCTAATAAGGGCCCTAGCAACGGCCCTAGCAACGGCCCTAGCAACGGCCCTAGCAACGGCCCTAACAAGGGCCCTAGCAACGGCCCTAGAAACGACCCTAGCAACGGCCCTAAGAAGGGCCCTAGCAACGGCCCTAACAAGGGCCCTAGCAACGGCCCTAACAACGGCCCTTGCAACGGCCCTAACAACGGCCCTAGCAACGGCCCTAACAACGGCCCTAGGAACGGCCCTAACAACGGCCCTAGCAACGGCCCTAGCAACGGCCCTAGCAACGGCCCTAACAACGGCCCTAACCACGACCCTAGCAACTGCCCTAGCAACGGCCCTAGCAACGGCCCTAGCAACGGCCCTAGCAACGGCCCTAACAAAGGCCCTAGCAACGGCCCTAAAAACGGCCCTAGCAACTGCCCTAACCACGGCCCTAGCAACGGCCCTAGCAACGGCCCTAACAACGGCCCTAGCAACGGCCCTAGCAACGGCCCTAACAGCGGCCCAAACAACGGCCGAAGCAACGGCCCTAACAACGGCCCTAGCAACGGCTTTAACAACGGCCCTAGCAACGGCCCTAACAACGGCCCTAGCAACGGCCCTAGCAATGGCGCTAGAAACGGCCATAGCAACGTCCCTAGCAACGGCCCTAACAAGGGCCCTAGCAACGACCCTCACAAGGGCCCTAGCAACGGCCATAGCAACGTCCCTAGCAACGGCCCTAACAAGGGCCCTAGCAACGGCCCTAACAAGGGCCCTAGCAACGGCCCTAGCAACGGCCCTAACAACGGCCCTAGCAACGGCCCTAACCACGGCCCTAGCAACGGCCCTAACAAGGGCCCTAGCAACGGCCCTAACAACGGCCTTTGAAACGGCCCTAGGAACAACCCTAGCAACGGCCCTAGCAACGGCCCTAGCAACGGCCCTAACAAGGGCCCTAGCAACGGCCCTACAAGGGCCCTAGCAACGGCCCTAACAAGGGCCCTAGCAACGGCCCTAACAAGGGCCCTAGCAATGGCCCTAGCAACGGCCCTAGCAACGGCCCTAGCAACGGCCCTAGCAACGGCCCTAACAAGGGCCCTAGCAACGGCCCTAACAAGGGCCCTAGCAACGGCCCTAACAAGGGCCCTAGCAACGGCCCTAACAAGGGCCCTAGCAACGGCCCTAGCAACGGCCCTAGCTACGGCCCTAGCAACGGCCCCAACAAGGGCCCTAGCAACGGCCCTAGCAACGGCCCTAGCAACGGCCCTAGCAACGGCCCTAACAAGGGCCCTAGCAACGGCCCTAGCAACGGCCCTAGCAACGGCCCTAGAAACGGCCCTAACAAGGGCCCTAGCAACGGCCCTAGCAACGGCCCTAGCTACGGCCCTATAACGGCCCTAACAAGGGCCCTAGCAACGGCCCTAGCAACGGCCCTAGCTACGGCCCTATAACGGCCCTAACAAGGGCCCTAGCAACGGCCCTAGCAACGGCCCTAGCAACGGCCCTAGCAACGGCCCTAACAAGGGCCCTAGAAACGGCCCTAGCAACGGCCCTAGCAACGGCCCTAGCAACGGCCCTAGCAACGGATTTAACAACGGCCCTAGCAACGGCCCTAACAACGGCCCTAGCAACGACCCTAGCAACGGCCCTAGAAACGGCCCTAGCAACGGCCCTAGCAACGGCCCTAACAAGGGCCCTAGCAACGGCCCTAGCAACGGCCCTAGCAACGGCCCTAGCTACGGCCCTAGCAACGGCCATAAAAAGGGCCCTACCAACGGCCCTAGCAACGGCCCTAGCAACGGCCCTAGCAACGGCCCTAACAAGGGCCCTAGCATCGGCCCTAGCAACGGCCCTAGCAACGGTACTAACAACGGCCCTTACAACGTCCCTAGCAGCGGCCCTAGCAACGGCCCTAAAAAAAGCCCTAGCAACGGCCCTAACAACAGCCCTTGCAACAGCCCTAGAAACGGCCCTAGCAACGGCCCTAGCAACGGCCCTAGCCACGTCCCTAGCAACGGCCCTAACAAGGGCCCTAGCAACGGCCCTAACAAGGGCCCTAGCAACGGCCCTAACAAGGGCCCTAGCAACGGCCCTAACAACGGCCCTACCAACGGCCCTAACAACGGCCCTAGGAACGGCCCTAACAACGGCCCTAGCAACGGCCCTAGCAACGGCCCTAGCAACGGCCCTAACAACGGCCCTAACCACGACCCTAGCAACTGCCCTAGCAACGGCCCTAGCAACGGCCCTAGCAACGGCCCTAACAAAGGCCCTAGCAACGGCCCTAAAAACGGCCCTAGCAACAGCCCTAACCACGGCCCGAACAACGGCCCTAGCAACGGCCCTAGCAACGGCCCTAACAGCGGCCCAAACAACGGCCGAAGCAACGGCCCTAGCAACGGCCCTAGCAACGGCTTTAACAACGGCCCTAGCAACGGCCCTAACAACGGCCCTAGCAACGGCCCTAGCAATGGCGCTAGAAACGGCCATAGCAACGTCCCTAGCAACGGCCCTAACAAGGGCCTTAGCAACGACCCTCACAAGGGCCCTAGCAACGGCCATAGCAACGTCCCTAGCAACGGCCCTAACAAGGGCCCTAGCAACGGCCCTAACAAGGGCCCTAGCAACGGCCCTAGCAACGGCCCTAACAACGGCCCTAGCAACGGCCCTAACAACGGCCCTAGCAACGGCCCTAACAAGGGCCCTAGCAACGGCCCTAACAAGGGCCCTAGCAACGGCCCTAACAAGGGCCCTATCAACGGCCCTAACAAGGGCCCTAGCAACGGCCCTAGCTACGGCCCTAGCAACGGCCCTAACAAGGGCCCTAGCAACGGCCCTAGCAACGGCCCTAGCAACGGCCCTAGAAACGGCCCTAACAAGGGCCCTAGCAACGGCCCTAGCAACGGCCCTAGCAACGGCCCTAGAAACGGCCCTAACAAGGGCCCTAGCAACGGCCCTAGCAACGGCCCTAGCTACGGCCCTATAACGGCCCTAACAAGGGCCCTAGCAACGGCCCTAGCAACGGCCCTAGCTACGGCCCTATAACGGCCCTAACAAGGGCCCTAGCAACGGCCCTAGCAACGGCCCTAGCAACGGCCCTAGCAACGGCCCTAACAAGGGCCCTAGAAACGGCCCTAGCAACGGCCCTAGCAACGGCCCTAGCAACGGCCCTAGCAAGGGATTTAACAACGGCCCTAGCAACGGCCCTAACAACGGCCCTAGCAACGACCCTAGCAACGGCCCTAGAAACGGCCCTAGCAACGGCCCTAGCAACGGCCCTAACAAGGGCCCTAGCAACGGCCCTAGCAACGGCCCTAGCAACGGCCCTAGCTACGGCCCTAGCAACGGCCATAAAAAGGGCCCTAGCAACGGCCCTAGCAACGGCCCTAGCAACGGCCCTAGCAACGGCCCTAACAAGGGGCCTAGCATCGGCCCTAGCAACGGCCCTAGCAACGGTACTAACAACGGCCCTTACAGCGTCCCTAGCAACGGCCCTAGCAACGGCCCTAAAAAAAGCCCTAGCAACGGCCCTAACAACAGCCCTTGCAACAGCCCTAGAAACGGCCCTAGCATCGGCCCTAGCAACGGCCCTAGCCACGTCCCTAGCAACGGCCCTAACAAGGGCCCTAGCAACGGCCCTAACAAGGGCCCTAGCAACGGCCCTAACATGGGCCCTAGCAACGGCCCTAACAAGGGCCCTAGCAACGGCCCTAACAAGGGCCCTAGCAACGGCCCTAGCAACGGCCCTAGCTACGGCCCTAGCAACGGCCCTAACAAGGGCCCTAGCAACGGCCCTAGCCTCGGCCCTAGCAACGGCCCTAATAAGGGCCCTAGCAACGGCCCTAGCAACGGCCCTAGCAACGGCCCTAGCAACGGCCCTAACAAGGGCCCTAAAAAGGGCCCTAGCAACGGCCCTAACAAGGGCCCTAGCAACGGCCCTAACAACGGCCCTTGCAACGGCCCTAACAACGGCGCTAGCAACGGCCCTAACAACGGCCCTAGGAACGGCCCTAACAACGGCCCTAGCAACGGCCCTAGCAACGGCCCTAGCAACGGCCCTAACAACGGCCCTAACCACGACCCTAGCAACTGCCCTAGCAACGGCCCTAGCAACGGCCCTAGCAACGGCCCTAGCAACGGCCCTAACAAAGGCCCTAGCAACGGCCCTAAAAACGGCCCTAGCAACTGCCCTAACCACGGCCCTAGCAACGGCCCTAACCACGGCCCTAGCAACTGCCCTAACAAGGGCCCTAGCAACGGCCCTAACAACGGCCTTTGAAACGGCCCTAGGAACAACCCTAGCAACGGCCCTAGCAACGGCCCTAGCAACGGCCCTAACAAGGGCCCTAGCAACGGCCCTAACAGCGGCCCAAACAACGGCCGAAGCAACGGCCCTAGCAACGGCCGAAGCAACGGCCCTAGCAACGGCCCTAGCAACGGCTTTAACAACGGCCCTAGCAACGGCCCTAACAGCGGCCCAAACAACGGCCGAAGCAACAGCCCTAGCAACGGCCCTAGCAACGGCTTTAACAACGGCCCTAGCAACGGCCCTAACAACGGCCCTAGCAACGGCCCTAGCAATGGCGCTAGAAACGGCAATAGCAACGTTCCTAGCAACGGCCCTAACAAGGGCCCTAGCAACGGCCCTAGCAACGGCCCTAACAAGGGCCCTAGCAACGGTCCTAGCAACGGCCCTTACAACGGCCCTAGCAACGGCCCTAACAACGGCCCTTGCAACGTTGCTAACAAGGGCCCTAGCAACGGCCCTAACAACGGCCTTTGAAACGGCCCTAGGAACAACCCTAGCAACGGCCCTAGCAACGGCCCTAGCAACGGCCCTAACAACGGCCCTAGCAACGGCCCTAACCACGGCCCTAGCAACGGCCCTAGCAACGGCCCTAAAAACGGCCCTAGCAACTGCCCTAACCACGGCCCTAGCAACGGCCCTAGCAACGGCCCTAACAACGGCCCTAGCAACGGCCCTAGCAACGGCTTTAACAACGGCCCTAGCAACGGCCCTAACAACGGCCCTAGCAACGGCCCTAGCAATGGCGCTAGAAACGGCAATAGCAACGTCCCTAGCAACGGCCCTAACAAGGGCCCTAGCAACGGCCCTAGCAACGGCCCTAACAAGGGCCCTAGCAACGGTCCTAGCAACGGCCCTTACAACGGCCCTAGCAACGGCCCTAACAACGGCCCTTGCAACGGCGCTAACAAGGGCCCTAGCAACGGCCCTAGCAATGGCCATAGCAACGGCCTTAGCTACAGCCATAGCAACGGCCCTAACAAGGGCCCTAGCAACGGCCCTAGCAACGGCCCTAGCAACGGCCCTAGCAACGGCCCTAACAAGGGCCCTAGCAACGGCCCTAGCAACGGCCCTAGCAACGGCCCTAGAAACGGCACTAGCAATGGCCCTAGCAACGGCCCTAACAAGGGCCCTAGCAACGGCCCTCGCAACGGCCTTAGCAACGGCCCTAGCAACGGCCCTAACTTCGGCCCTAGCAACGGCCCTAGCAACGGCCCTAACAACGGCCCTAGGAACGGCCCTAACAACGGCCCTAGCAACGGCCCTAGCAACGGCCCTAGCAACGGCCCTAACAACGGCCCTAACCACGGCCCTAGCAACGGCCCTAGCAACGGCCCTAGCAACGGCCCTAGCAACGGCCATGGCAAAGGCCCTAGCAACGGCCCTAGCAACGGCTTTAACAACGGCCCTAGCAACGGCCCTAACAACGGCCCTAGCAACGGCCCTAGCAACGGCCCTAGAAACGGCCCTAGCAGCGGCCCTAGCAACGGCCATAACAAGGGCCGTAGCAACGGCCCTAATAAGGGTCCTAGCAATGGCCCTAGCAAGGGCCCTAGCAACGGCCCTATCAACGGCCCTAGCAACGGCCCTAACAGGGGCCCTAGCAACGGCCCTAGCAACGGCCCTAACAACGGCCCTAACCACGACCCTAGCAACTGCCCTAGCAACGGCCCTAGCAACGGCCCTAGCAACGGCCCTAGCAACGGCCCTAACAAAGGCCCTAGCAACGGCCCTAAAAACGGCCCTAGCAACTGCCCTAACCACGGCCCTAGCAACGGCCCTAGCAACGGCCCTAACAACGGCCCTAGCAACGGCCCTAGCAACGGCCGAAGCAACGGCCCTAGCAACGGCCCTAGCAACGGCTTTAACAACGGCCCTAGCAACGGCCCTAACAACGGCCCTAGCAACGGCCCTAGCAATGGCGCTAGAAACGGCAATAGCAACGTTCCTAGCAACGGCCCTAACAAGGGCCCTAGCAACGGCCCTAGCAACGGCCCTAACAAGGGCCCTAGCAACGGTCCTAGCAACGGCCCTTACAACGGCCCTAGCAACGGCCCTAACAACGGCCCTTGCAACGTTGCTAACAAGGGCCCTAGCAACGGCCCTAACAACGGCCTTTGAAACGGCCCTAGGAACGGCCCTAGCAACGGTACTAACAACGGCCCTAAAAACAGCCCTTGCAACAGCCCTAGAAACGGCCCTAGCAACGGCCCTAGCAATGGCCCTAGCCACGTCCCTAGCAACGGCCCTAACAAGGGCCCTAGCAACGGCCCTAACAAGGGCCCTAGCAACGGCCCTAACAAGGGCCCTAGCAACGGCCCTAACAAGGGCCCTAGCAACGGCCCTAACAAGGGCCCTAGCAACGGCCCTAGCAACGGCCCTAGCTACGGCCCTAGAAACGGCCCTAACAAGGGCCCTAGCAACGGCCCTAGCAACGGCCCTAGCAACGGCCCTAATAAGGGCCCTAGCAACGGCCCTAGCAACGGCCCTAGCAACGGCCCTAGCAACGGCCCTAACAAGGGCCCTAGCAACGGCCCTAGAAACGACCCTAGCAACGGCCCTAAGAAGGGCCCTAGCAACGGCCCTAACAAGGGCCCTAGCAACGGCCCTAACAACGGCCCTTGCAACGGCCCTAACAACGGCCCTAGCAACGGCCCTAACAACGGCCCTAGGAACGGCCCTAACAACGGCCCTAGCAACGGCCCTAGCAACGGCCCTAGCAACGGCCCTAACAACGGCCCTAACCACGACCCTAGCAACTGCCCTAGCAACGGCCCTAGCAACGGCCCTAGCAACGGCCCTAGCAACGGCCCTAACAAAGGCCCTAGCAACGGCCCTAAAAACGGCCCTAGCAACTGCCCTAACCACGGCCCTAGCAACGGCCCTAGCAACGGCCCTAACAACGGCCCTAGCAACGGCCCTAGCAACGGCCCTAACAGCGGCCCAAACAACGGCCGAAGCAACGGCCCTAACAACGGCCCTAGCAACGGCTTTAACAACGGCCCTAGCAACGGCCCTAACAACGGCCCTAGCAACGGCCCTAGCAATGGCGCTAGAAACGGCCATAGCAACGTCCCTAGCAACGGCCCTAAC
The DNA here is from genome assembly GCF_963924665.1 of Micromys minutus. Lineage (NCBI taxonomy): Eukaryota > Metazoa > Chordata > Mammalia > Rodentia > Muridae > Micromys > Micromys minutus. The sequence continues at coordinate 4,128,565 of NC_137978.1, forward strand.
AAGGGCCCTAGCAACGACCCTCACAAGGGCCCTAGCAACGGCCATAGCAACGTCCCTAGCAACGGCCCTAACAAGGGCCCTAGCAACGGCCCTAACAAGGGCCCTAGCAACGGCCCTAGCAACGGCCCTAACAACGGCCCTAGCAACGGCCCTAACCACGGCCCTAGCAACGGCCCTAACAAGGGCCCTAGCAACGGCCCTAACAACGGCCTTTGAAACGGCCCTAGGAACAACCCTAGCAACGGCCCTAGCAACGGCCCTAGCAACGGCCCTAACAAGGGCCCTAGCAACGGCCCTACAAGGGCCCTAGCAACGGCCCTAACAAGGGCCCTAGCAACGGCCCTAACAAGGGCCCTAGCAATGGCCCTAGCAACGGCCCTAGCAACGGCCCTAGCAACGGCCCTAGCAACGGCCCTAACAAGGGCCCTAGCAACGGCCCTAACAAGGGCCCTAGCAACGGCCCTAACAAGGGCCCTAGCAACGGCCCTAACAAGGGCCCTAGCAACGGCCCTAGCAACGGCCCTAGCTACGGCCCTAGCAACGGCCCCAACAAGGGCCCTAGCAACGGCCCTAGCAACGGCCCTAGCAACGGCCCTAGCAACGGCCCTAACAAGGGCCCTAGCAACGGCCCTAGCAACGGCCCTAGCAACGGCCCTAGAAACGGCCCTAACAAGGGCCCTAGCAACGGCCCTAGCAACGGCCCTAGCTACGGCCCTATAACGGCCCTAACAAGGGCCCTAGCAACGGCCCTAGCAACGGCCCTAGCTACGGCCCTATAACGGCCCTAACAAGGGCCCTAGCAACGGCCCTAGCAACGGCCCTAGCAACGGCCCTAGCAACGGCCCTAACAAGGGCCCTAGAAACGGCCCTAGCAACGGCCCTAGCAACGGCCCTAGCAACGGCCCTAGCAACGGATTTAACAACGGCCCTAGCAACGGCCCTAACAACGGCCCTAGCAACGACCCTAGCAACGGCCCTAGAAACGGCCCTAGCAACGGCCCTAGCAACGGCCCTAACAAGGGCCCTAGCAACGGCCCTAGCAACGGCCCTAGCAACGGCCCTAGCTACGGCCCTAGCAACGGCCATAAAAAGGGCCCTACCAACGGCCCTAGCAACGGCCCTAGCAACGGCCCTAGCAACGGCCCTAACAAGGGCCCTAGCATCGGCCCTAGCAACGGCCCTAGCAACGGTACTAACAACGGCCCTTACAACGTCCCTAGCAGCGGCCCTAGCAACGGCCCTAAAAAAAGCCCTAGCAACGGCCCTAACAACAGCCCTTGCAACAGCCCTAGAAACGGCCCTAGCAACGGCCCTAGCAACGGCCCTAGCCACGTCCCTAGCAACGGCCCTAACAAGGGCCCTAGCAACGGCCCTAACAAGGGCCCTAGCAACGGCCCTAACAAGGGCCCTAGCAACGGCCCTAACAACGGCCCTACCAACGGCCCTAACAACGGCCCTAGGAACGGCCCTAACAACGGCCCTAGCAACGGCCCTAGCAACGGCCCTAGCAACGGCCCTAACAACGGCCCTAACCACGACCCTAGCAACTGCCCTAGCAACGGCCCTAGCAACGGCCCTAGCAACGGCCCTAACAAAGGCCCTAGCAACGGCCCTAAAAACGGCCCTAGCAACAGCCCTAACCACGGCCCGAACAACGGCCCTAGCAACGGCCCTAGCAACGGCCCTAACAGCGGCCCAAACAACGGCCGAAGCAACGGCCCTAGCAACGGCCCTAGCAACGGCTTTAACAACGGCCCTAGCAACGGCCCTAACAACGGCCCTAGCAACGGCCCTAGCAATGGCGCTAGAAACGGCCATAGCAACGTCCCTAGCAACGGCCCTAACAAGGGCCTTAGCAACGACCCTCACAAGGGCCCTAGCAACGGCCATAGCAACGTCCCTAGCAACGGCCCTAACAAGGGCCCTAGCAACGGCCCTAACAAGGGCCCTAGCAACGGCCCTAGCAACGGCCCTAACAACGGCCCTAGCAACGGCCCTAACAACGGCCCTAGCAACGGCCCTAACAAGGGCCCTAGCAACGGCCCTAACAAGGGCCCTAGCAACGGCCCTAACAAGGGCCCTATCAACGGCCCTAACAAGGGCCCTAGCAACGGCCCTAGCTACGGCCCTAGCAACGGCCCTAACAAGGGCCCTAGCAACGGCCCTAGCAACGGCCCTAGCAACGGCCCTAGAAACGGCCCTAACAAGGGCCCTAGCAACGGCCCTAGCAACGGCCCTAGCAACGGCCCTAGAAACGGCCCTAACAAGGGCCCTAGCAACGGCCCTAGCAACGGCCCTAGCTACGGCCCTATAACGGCCCTAACAAGGGCCCTAGCAACGGCCCTAGCAACGGCCCTAGCTACGGCCCTATAACGGCCCTAACAAGGGCCCTAGCAACGGCCCTAGCAACGGCCCTAGCAACGGCCCTAGCAACGGCCCTAACAAGGGCCCTAGAAACGGCCCTAGCAACGGCCCTAGCAACGGCCCTAGCAACGGCCCTAGCAAGGGATTTAACAACGGCCCTAGCAACGGCCCTAACAACGGCCCTAGCAACGACCCTAGCAACGGCCCTAGAAACGGCCCTAGCAACGGCCCTAGCAACGGCCCTAACAAGGGCCCTAGCAACGGCCCTAGCAACGGCCCTAGCAACGGCCCTAGCTACGGCCCTAGCAACGGCCATAAAAAGGGCCCTAGCAACGGCCCTAGCAACGGCCCTAGCAACGGCCCTAGCAACGGCCCTAACAAGGGGCCTAGCATCGGCCCTAGCAACGGCCCTAGCAACGGTACTAACAACGGCCCTTACAGCGTCCCTAGCAACGGCCCTAGCAACGGCCCTAAAAAAAGCCCTAGCAACGGCCCTAACAACAGCCCTTGCAACAGCCCTAGAAACGGCCCTAGCATCGGCCCTAGCAACGGCCCTAGCCACGTCCCTAGCAACGGCCCTAACAAGGGCCCTAGCAACGGCCCTAACAAGGGCCCTAGCAACGGCCCTAACATGGGCCCTAGCAACGGCCCTAACAAGGGCCCTAGCAACGGCCCTAACAAGGGCCCTAGCAACGGCCCTAGCAACGGCCCTAGCTACGGCCCTAGCAACGGCCCTAACAAGGGCCCTAGCAACGGCCCTAGCCTCGGCCCTAGCAACGGCCCTAATAAGGGCCCTAGCAACGGCCCTAGCAACGGCCCTAGCAACGGCCCTAGCAACGGCCCTAACAAGGGCCCTAAAAAGGGCCCTAGCAACGGCCCTAACAAGGGCCCTAGCAACGGCCCTAACAACGGCCCTTGCAACGGCCCTAACAACGGCGCTAGCAACGGCCCTAACAACGGCCCTAGGAACGGCCCTAACAACGGCCCTAGCAACGGCCCTAGCAACGGCCCTAGCAACGGCCCTAACAACGGCCCTAACCACGACCCTAGCAACTGCCCTAGCAACGGCCCTAGCAACGGCCCTAGCAACGGCCCTAGCAACGGCCCTAACAAAGGCCCTAGCAACGGCCCTAAAAACGGCCCTAGCAACTGCCCTAACCACGGCCCTAGCAACGGCCCTAACCACGGCCCTAGCAACTGCCCTAACAAGGGCCCTAGCAACGGCCCTAACAACGGCCTTTGAAACGGCCCTAGGAACAACCCTAGCAACGGCCCTAGCAACGGCCCTAGCAACGGCCCTAACAAGGGCCCTAGCAACGGCCCTAACAGCGGCCCAAACAACGGCCGAAGCAACGGCCCTAGCAACGGCCGAAGCAACGGCCCTAGCAACGGCCCTAGCAACGGCTTTAACAACGGCCCTAGCAACGGCCCTAACAGCGGCCCAAACAACGGCCGAAGCAACGGCCCTAGCAACGGCCCTAGCAACGGCTTTAACAACGGCCCTAGCAACGGCCCTAACAACGGCCCTAGCAACGGCCCTAGCAATGGCGCTAGAAACGGCAATAGCAACGTTCCTAGCAACGGCCCTAACAAGGGCCCTAGCAACGGCCCTAGCAACGGCCCTAACAAGGGCCCTAGCAACGGTCCTAGCAACGGCCCTTACAACGGCCCTAGCAACGGCCCTAACAACGGCCCTTGCAACGTTGCTAACAAGGGCCCTAGCAACGGCCCTAACAACGGCCTTTGAAACGGCCCTAGGAACAACCCTAGCAACGGCCCTAGCAACGGCCCTAGCAACGGCCCTAACAACGGCCCTAGCAACGGCCCTAACCACGGCCCTAGCAACGGCCCTAGCAACGGCCCTAAAAACGGCCCTAGCAACTGCCCTAACCACGGCCCTAGCAACGGCCCTAGCAACGGCCCTAACAACGGCCCTAGCAACGGCCCTAGCAACGGCTTTAACAACGGCCCTAGCAACGGCCCTAACAACGGCCCTAGCAACGGCCCTAGCAATGGCGCTAGAAACGGCAATAGCAACGTCCCTAGCAACGGCCCTAACAAGGGCCCTAGCAACGGCCCTAGCAACGGCCCTAACAAGGGCCCTAGCAACGGTCCTAGCAACGGCCCTTACAACGGCCCTAGCAACGGCCCTAACAACGGCCCTTGCAACGGCGCTAACAAGGGCCCTAGCAACGGCCCTAGCAATGGCCATAGCAACGGCCTTAGCTACAGCCATAGCAACGGCCCTAACAAGGGCCCTAGCAACGGCCCTAGCAACGGCCCTAGCAACGGCCCTAGCAACGGCCCTAACAAGGGCCCTAGCAACGGCCCTAGCAACGGCCCTAGCAACGGCCCTAGAAACGGCACTAGCAATGGCCCTAGCAACGGCCCTAACAAGGGCCCTAGCAACGGCCCTCGCAACGGCCTTAGCAACGGCCCTAGCAACGGCCCTAACTTCGGCCCTAGCAACGGCCCTAGCAACGGCCCTAACAACGGCCCTAGGAACGGCCCTAACAACGGCCCTAGCAACGGCCCTAGCAACGGCCCTAGCAACGGCCCTAACAACGGCCCTAACCACGGCCCTAGCAACGGCCCTAGCAACGGCCCTAGCAACGGCCCTAGCAACGGCCATGGCAAAGGCCCTAGCAACGGCCCTAGCAACGGCTTTAACAACGGCCCTAGCAACGGCCCTAACAACGGCCCTAGCAACGGCCCTAGCAACGGCCCTAGAAACGGCCCTAGCAGCGGCCCTAGCAACGGCCATAACAAGGGCCGTAGCAACGGCCCTAATAAGGGTCCTAGCAATGGCCCTAGCAAGGGCCCTAGCAACGGCCCTATCAACGGCCCTAGCAACGGCCCTAACAGGGGCCCTAGCAACGGCCCTAGCAACGGCCCTAACAACGGCCCTAACCACGACCCTAGCAACTGCCCTAGCAACGGCCCTAGCAACGGCCCTAGCAACGGCCCTAGCAACGGCCCTAACAAAGGCCCTAGCAACGGCCCTAAAAACGGCCCTAGCAACTGCCCTAACCACGGCCCTAGCAACGGCCCTAGCAACGGCCCTAACAACGGCCCTAGCAACGGCCCTAGCAACGGCCGAAGCAACGGCCCTAGCAACGGCCCTAGCAACGGCTTTAACAACGGCCCTAGCAACGGCCCTAACAACGGCCCTAGCAACGGCCCTAGCAATGGCGCTAGAAACGGCAATAGCAACGTTCCTAGCAACGGCCCTAACAAGGGCCCTAGCAACGGCCCTAGCAACGGCCCTAACAAGGGCCCTAGCAACGGTCCTAGCAACGGCCCTTACAACGGCCCTAGCAACGGCCCTAACAACGGCCCTTGCAACGTTGCTAACAAGGGCCCTAGCAACGGCCCTAACAACGGCCTTTGAAACGGCCCTAGGAACAACCCTAGCAACGGCCCTAGCAACGGCCCTAGCAACGGCCCTAACAACGGCCCTAGCAACGGCCCTAACAACGGCCCTAGCAACGGCCCTAACAAGGGCCTTTGAAATGGCCCTAGGAACAACCCTAACAAAGGCCCTAGCAACGGCCCTAAAAACGGCCCTAGCAACTGCCCTAACCACGGCCCTAGCAACGGCCCTAGCAACGGCCCTAACAACGGCCCTAGCAACGGCCCTAGCAACGGCTTTAACAACGGCCCTAGCAACGGCCCTAACAACGGCCCTAGCAACGGCCCTAGCAATGGCGCTAGAAACGGCAATAGCAACGTCCCTAGCAACGGCCCTAACAAGGGCCCTAGCAACGGCCCTAGCAACGGCCCTAACAAGGGCCCTAGCAACGGTCCTAGCAACGGCCCTTACAACGGCCCTAGCAACGGCCCTAACAACGGCCCTTGCAACGGCGATAACAAGGGCCCTAGCAACGGCCCTAGCAATGGCCATAGCAACGGCCTTAGCTACAGCCATAGCAACGGCCCTAACAAGGGCCCTAGCAACGGCCCTAGCAACGGCCCTAGCAACGGCCCTAGCAACGGCCCTAACAAGGGCCCTAGCAACGGCCCTAGCAACGGCCCTAGCAACGGCCCTAGAAACGGCACTAGCAATGGCCCTAGCAACGGCCCTAACAAGGGCCCTAGCAACGGCCCTCGCAACGGCCTTAGCAACGGCCCTAGCAACGGCCCTAACTTCGGCCCTAGCAACGGCCCTAGCAACGGCCCTAACAACGGCCCTAGGAACGGCCCTAACAACGGCCCTAGCAACGGCCCTAGCAACGGCCCTAGCAACGGCCCTAACAACGGCCCTAACCACGGCCCTAGCAACGGCCCTAGCAACGGCCCTAGCAACGGCCCTAGCAACGGCCATGGCAAAGGCCCTAGCAACGGCCCTAGCAACGGCTTTAACAACGGCCCTAGCAACGGCCCTAACAACGGCCCTAGCAACGGCCCTAGCAACGGCCCTAGAAACGGCCCTAGCAACGGCCCTAGCAACGGCCATAACAAGGGCCGTAGCAACGGCCCTAATAAGGGTCCTAGCAATGGCCCTAGCAAGGGCCCTAGCATCGGCCCTATCAACGGCCCTAGCAACGGCCCTAACAGGGGCCCTAGCAACGGCCCTAACAACGGCCCTAGCAACGGCCCTAGCAACGGCCCTAGGAACAGCCCTAGCAACGGCCCTAGAAACGGCCGTAGCAACGGCCCTAACAACGGCCCTAGCAACGGCCCTAACAAGGGCCTTTGAAATGGCCCTAGCAACGGCCCTAGCAACGGCCTTTGAAACGGCCCTAGCAACGGCCCTAGCAACGGCCCTAACAATGGCCCTAGCAACGGCCCCAACAAGGGCCCTAACAACGGACCTAACAACGGCCCTAGTAACGGCCCTAGCAACGGCCCTAGCAACGGCCCTAGCAACGGCCCTAGCAACGGCCCTAACAAGGGCCCTAGCAACGGCCCTAGCAACGGCCCTAGCAACGGCCCTAGAAACGGCCCTAACAAGGGCCCTAGCAACGGCCCTAGCAACGGCCCTAACAACGGCCCTAGCAACGGCCCTAACAAGGGCCCTATCAACGGCCCTAACAAGGGCCCTAGCAACGGCCCAAACAAGGGCCCTAGCAACGGCCCTAACAAGGGCCATAGCAACAGCCCTAGCAACGGCCCTAACAATGGCCCTAGCTACGGCCCTAGCAACGGCCCTAGCAACGGCCCTAGCAACGGCCCTAGCAACGGCCCTAACAACGGCCCTAGCAACGGCCCTAACAAGGGCCCTAGCAACGGCCCTAGCAACGACCCTAGCAACGGCCCTAGCAACGGCCCTAGCAACGGCCCTAACAAGGGCCCTAGCAACGGCCCTAACAACGGCCCTTGAAACGGCCCTAGGAACAACCCTAGCAACGGCCCTAGCAACGGCCCTAGCAACGGCCCTAGCAACGGCCCTAGCAACGGATTTAACAACGGCCCTAGCAACGGCCCTAACAACGGCCCTAGCAACGACCCTAGCAACGGCCCTAGAAACGGCCCTAGCAACGGCCCTAGCAACGGCCCTAACAAGGGCCCTAGCAACGGCCCTAGCAACGGCCCTAGCAACGGCCCTAGCTACGGCCCTAGCAACGGCCATAAAAAGGGCCCTAGCAACGGCCCTAGCAACGGCCCTAGCAACGGCCCTAGCAACGGCCCTAACAAGGGCCCTAGCATCGGCCCTAGCAACGGCCCTAGCAACGGTACTAACAACGGCCCTTACAGCGTCCCTAGCAACGGCCCTAGCAACGGCCCTAAAAAAAGCCCTAGCAACGGCCTTAACAACAGCCCTTGCAACAGCCCTAGAAACGGCCCTAGCAACGGTCCTAGCAACGGCCCTAGCCACGTCCCTAGCAACGGCCCTAACAAGGGCCCTAGCAACGGCCCTAACAAGGGCCCTAGCAACGGCCCTAACAAGGGCCCTAGCAACGGCCCTAACAAGGGCCCTAGCAACGGCCCTGACAAGGGCCCTAGCAACGGCCCTGACAAGGGCCCTAGCAACGGCCCTAGCAACGGCCCTAGCTACGGCCCTAACAAGGGCCCTAGCAACGGCCCTAGCAACGACCCTAGCAACGGCCCTAATATGGGCCCTAGCAATGGCCCTAGCAACGGCCCTAGCAACGGCCCTAGCAACGGCCCTAGCTACGGCCCTAACAAGGGCCCTAGCAACGGCCCTAGCCTCGGCCCTAGCAACGGCCCTAATAAGGGCCCTAGCAACGGCCCTAGCAACGGCCCTAGCAACGGCCCTAGCAACGGCCCTAAAAAGGGCCCTAGCAACGGCCCTAACAAGGGCCCTAGCAACAGCCCTAACAACGGCCCTTGCAACGGCCCTAACAACGGCCCTAGCAACGGCCCTAGCAACGGATTTAACAACGGCCCTAGCAACGGCCCTAACAACGGCCCTAGCAACGACCCTAGCAACGGCCCTAGAAACGGCCCTAGCAACGGCCCTAGCAACGGCCCTAACAAGGGCCCTAGCAACGGCCCTAGCAACGGCCCTAGCAACGGCCCTAGCTACGGCCCTAGCAACGGCCATAAAAAGGGCCCTAGCAATGGCCCAAGCAACGGCCCTAGCAACGGCCCTAGCAACGGCCCTAACAAGGGCCCTAGCATCGGCCCTAGCAACGGCCCTAGCAACGGTACTAACAACGGCCCTTACAGCGTCCCTAGCAACGGCCCTAGCAACGGCCCTAAAAAAAGCCCTAGCAACGGCCCTAACAACAGCCCTTGCAACAGCCCTAGAAACGGCCCTAGCAACGGCCCTAGCAACGGCCCTAGCCACGTCCCTAGCAACGGCCCTAACAAGGGCCCTAGCAACGGCCCTAACAAGGGCCCTAGCAACGGCCCTAACAAGGGCCCTAGCAACGGCCCTAACAAGGGCCCTAGCAACGGCCCTAACAAGGGCCCTAGCAACGGCCCTAACAAGGGCCCTAGCAACGGCCCTAGCAACGGCCCTAGCCTCGGCCCTAGCAACGGCCCTAATAAGGGCCCTAGCAACGGCCCTAGCAACGGCCCTAGCAACGGCCCTAGCAACGGCCCTAACAAGGGCCCTAGCAACGGCCCTAGCAACGACCCTAGCAACGGCCCTAAAAAGGGCCCTAGCAACGGCCCTAACAAGGGCCCTAGCAACAGCCCTAACAACGGCCCTTGCAACGGCCCTAACAACGGCCCTAGCAACGGCCCTAACAACGGCCCTAGGAACGGCCCTAACAACGGCCCTAGCAACGGCCCTAGCAACGGCCCTAGCAACGGCCCTAACAACGGCCCTAACCACGACCCTAGCAACTGCCCTAGCAACGGCCCTAGCAACGGCCCTAGCAACGGCCCTAGCAACGGCCCTAACAAAGGCCCTAGCAACGGCCCTAAAAACGGCCCTAGCAACTGCCCTAACCACGGCCCAAGCAACGGCCCTAGCAACGGCCCTACCAACGGCCCTACCAACGGCCCTAACAACGAGCCTAGCAACGGCCCTAGCAACGGCCCTAACAAGGGCCCTAACAACGGCCGTAACAACGGCCCTAGCAACGGCCCTAACAAGGGCCCTAGCAACGGCCCTACCAACGGCCCTAACAACGGCCCTAACAACGGCCCTAGCAACGGCCCTAGCAACGGCCCTAACAACGGCCCTAGCAACGGCCCTAGCAACGGCCCTAACAAGGGCCCTAGCAACGGCCCTAGCAACGGCCCTAGCACCGGCCCTAACAACGGCCCTAGCAACAGCCCTAGAAACGGCCCTAGCAACGGCCCTAACAACGGCCCTAACCACGGCCCTAGCAATGGCCCTAGCAACGGCCCTAGCAACGGCCCTAGCAACGGCCCTAACAAAGGCCCTAGCAACGGCCCTAGCAACGGCCCAAACAACGGCCCTAACCACGGCCATAGCAACGGCCCTAGCAACGGCCCTACCAAAGGCCCTAGCAACGGCCCTTGCAACGGCCCTAACAAGGTCCCTAGCAACGACCCTAGCAACGGCCTTAGCAACTGCCCTAGCAACGGCCCTAACAAGGGCCCTAGCAACGGCCCTAGCAATGGGCCTAGCAACGGCCCTAGCAACGGCCCTAACAAGGGCCCTAGCAACGGCCCTAGCAACGGCCCTAGCAACGGCCCTAGCAACGGCCCTTGCAACGGCCCTAACAAGGTCCCTAGCAACGACCCTAGCAACGGCCTTAGCCACAGCCCTAGCAACGGCCCTAACAAGGGCCCTAGCAACGGCCCTACCAAAGGCCCTAGCAACGGCCCTTGCAACGGCCCTAGCAACGGCCCTAGCAACGGCCCTAGCAACGGCCCTAACAAGGGCCCTAGCAACGGCCCTAACAAGGGCCCTAGCAACGGCCCTAGCAACGGCCCTAGCAACGGCCCTAGCAACGGCCCTAACAAGGGCCCTAGCAACGGCCCTACCAACGGCCCTAACAACGGCCCTAACAACGGCCCTAGCAACGGCCCTAGCAACGGCCCTACCAACGGCCCTAACAACGGCCCTAACAACGGCCCTAACAACGGCCCTAACAACGGCCCTAGCAACGGCCCTAGCAACGGCCCTAACAAGGGCCCTAGCAACGGCCCTAACAAGGGCCCTAGCAACGGCCCTAACAAGGGCCCTAGCAACGGCCCTAACAAGGGCCCTAGCAACGGCCCTAACAAGGGCCCTAGCAACGGCCCTAGCAACACCCTAGCAACGGCCCTAACAAGGGCCCTAGCAATGGCCCTAACAAGGGCCCTAGCAACGGCCCTAACAAGGGTTCTAGCAACGGCCCTAACAAGGGCCCTAGCAACGGCCCTAGCAACGGCCCTAGCTACGGCCCTAGCAACGGCCCTAGCAACGGCCGTAGCAACGGCCCTAGCAACGGCCCTAGCAACGGCCCTAGCAACGGCCCTAACAAGGGCCCTAGCAACGGCCCTAACAACGGCCCTTGAAACGGCCCTAGGAAAAACCCTAGCAACGGCCCTAGCAACGGCCCTAACAAGGGCCCTAACAATGGCCGTAACAACGGCCCTAGCAACACCCTAGCAACGGCCCTAGCAACGGCCCTAGCAACGGTCCTAACAAGGGCCCTAGCAACGGCCCTAACAACGGCCTTTGAAACGGCCCTAGCAATGGCCCTAGCAACGGCCCTAACAAGGGCCCTAACAACGACCCTAACAACGGCCCTAGCAACGGCCCTAGCAACGGCCCTAGCAACGGCCCTTGAAACGGCCCTAGGAAAAACCCTAGCAACGGCCCTAGCAACGGCCCTAACAAGGGCCCTAACAATGGCCGTAACAACGGCCCTAGCAACACCCTAGCAACGGCCCTAACAAGGGCCCTAGCAATGGCCCTAACAAGGGCCCTAGCAACGGCCCTAACAAGGGTTCTAGCAACGGCCCTAACAAGGGCCCTAGCAACGGCCCTAGCAACGGCCCTAGCTACGGCCCTAGCAACGGCCCTAGCAACGGCCGTAGCAACGGCCCTAGCAACGGCCCTAGCAACGGCCCTAACAAGGATCCTAGAAACGGCCCTAGCAACGGCCCTAACAACGGCCCTAGCAACGGCCCTAGCAACGGCCCTAGCAACGGCCCTAACAAGGGCCCTAGCAATGGCCCTAAGAACGGCCCTTGAAACGGCCCTAGGAACAACCCTAGCAACGGCCCTAGCAACGGCCCTAGCAACGGCCCTAACAAGGGCCCTAGCAACGGCCCTAACAACGGCCTTTGAAACGGCCCTAGCAACGGCCCTAGCAACGGCCCTAGCAACAGCCCTAACAACGGCCCTAGCAACGGCCCTAGCAACGGCCCTAGCACCGGCCCTAGCAACGGCCCTAACAAGGGCCCTAGCAACGGCCCTAGCAACGGCCCTAGCAACGGCCCTAGCAACGGCCCTTGCAACGGCCCTAACAAGGTCCCTAGCAACGACCCTAGCAACGGCCTTAGCAACAGCCCTAGCAACGGCCCTAACAAGGGCCCTAGCAACGGCCCTACCAAAGGCCCTAGCAACGGCCCTTGCAACGGCCCTAGCAACGGCCCTAGCAACGGCCCTAGCAACGGCCCTAGCAACGGCCCTAACAACGGCCCTAGCAACGGCCCTAGCAACGGCCCTACCAACGGCCCTACCAACGGCCCTAACAACGGCCCTAGCAACGGCCCTAGCAACGGCCCTAACAACGGCCCTAGGAATGGCCCTAGCGACGGCCCTAACAAGGGCCCTAGCAACGGCCCTAACAAGGGCCCTAGCAACGGCCCTAACAAGGGCCCTAGCAACGGCCCTAATCAGGGCCCTAGCAACGGCCCTAACCAGGGCCCTAGCAACGGCCCTAGCAACGGCCCTAGCAACGGCCCTAGAAACGGCCCTAGCTACGGCCCTAGCAACGGCCCTAACAAGGGACATAGCAACGGCCCTAGCAATGGCCCTAGCCACGGCCCTAACAAGGGCCCTAGCAACGGCCCTAGCAACGGCCCTAACAACGGCCCTAGCAACGGCCCTAGCAACGGCCCTAACAAGGGCCCTAGCAACGGCCCTAACAACGGCCCTTGAAACGGCCCTAGCAAGGGTCCTAGAAACGGCCCTAGCAACGGCCCTAGCAACGGACCTAGCAACGGCCCTAACAAGGGCCCTAGCAACGGCCCTAACAAGGGCCCTAGCAACGGCCCTAACAAGGGCCCTAGCAACGGCCCTAGCAACGGCCCTAGCAACGGCCCTAGCAACGGCCCTAGCAACGGCCCTAGCAACGGCCCTAGCAAGGGTCCTAGAAACGGCCCTAGCAACGGCCCTAACAACGGCCCTAGCAACGGCCCTAAGAAGGGCCCTAGCAACGGCCCTAAGAACGGCCCTTGAAACGGCCCTAGGAACAACCCTAGCAACGGCCCTAGCAACGGCCCTAGCAACGGCCCTAACAACGGCCCTAGCAACGGCCCTAACAAGGGCCCTAGCAACGGCCCTAGCAACGGCCCTAGCAACGGCCCTAACAAGGGCCCTAGCAACGGCCCTAGCAACGGCCCTAGCAACGGCCCTAACAAGGGCCCTACCAACGACCCTAACAACGGCCCTAGCAACGGCCCTAGCAACGGCCCTAACAAGGGCCCTAGCAACGGCCCTAGCAACGGCCCTAACAACGGCCCTAGCAACGGCCCTACCAACGGCCCTACCAACGGCCCTAACAACGAGCCTAGCAACGGCCCTAGCAACGGCCCTAGCAACGGCCCTAACAACGGCCCTAGTAACGGCCCTAGCAACGGCCCTAGCAACGGCCCTAGCAACGGCCCTAGCAACGGCCCTAACAAGGGCCCTAGCAACGGCCCTAGCAACGGCCCTAGCAACGGCCCTAGAAACGGCCCTAACAAGGGCCCTAGCAACGGAGCTAGCAACGGCCCTAGCAATGGACCTAACAACGGCCCTAACAACGGCCCTAGTAACGGCCCTAGCAACGGCCCTAGCAACGGCCCTAGCAACGGCCCTAGCAACGGCCCTAACAAGGGCCCTAGCAACGGCCCTAGCAACGGCCCTAGCAACGGCCCTAGAAACGGCCCTAACAAGGGCCCTAGCAACGGAGCTAGCAACGGCCCTAGCAATGGACCTAACAACGGCCCTAGCAACGGCCCTAGCAACGGCCCTAGCAACGGCCCTACCAAGGGCCCTAACAACGGCCCTAGAAACGGCCCTAGCAACGGCCCTAGCAAAGGCCCTAGCAACGGCCCTAGCAACGGCCCTAACAAGGGCCCTAGCAACGGCCCTAACAAGGGCCCTAGCAACGGCCCTAACAAGGGCCCTAGCAACGGCCCTAACAAGGGCCCTAGCAACGGCCCTAACAAGGGCCCTAGCAACGGCCCTAGCAACGGCCCTAGCAACGGCCCTAGCTACGGCCCTAGCAACGGCCCTAGCAACGGCCCTAACAACGGCCCTTTCAACTGCCCTAACAACGGCCCTAGCAACGGCCATAGCAACGGCCCTAGCAACGGCCCTAGCAACGGCCCTTTCAACGGCCCTAACAACGGCCATAGCAACGGCCCTAGCAATGGCCATAACTCGGCCATAGCAACGGCCCTAGCAACGGCCCTAACAAGGGCCCTAGCAACGGCCCAAACAAGGGCCCTAGCAACGGCCCTAGCCACGGCCCTACCAACCTCCCTAACAACGGCCCTTGCAACGGCCCTAAAACGTCCCTAGCAACGGCCCTAGCAACGGCCCTAACAACGGCCCTAGCAACGGCCGTAGCAACGGCCCTAGCAACGGCCCTAGCAACGGCCCTAGCAACGGCCCTAGCAACGGCCCTAGCAACGGCCCTAGCAACGGCCCTAAAAAGGGCCCTGGCAACGGCCCTAACAAGGGCCCTAGCAACGGCCCTAACAACGGCCCTAACCACGGCCCTAGCAACGGCCCTAGCAACGGCCCTAGCAACGGCTTTAACAACGGCCCTAGCAACAACCCTAACAACGGCCCTAGCAACGGCCCTAGCAACGGCCCTAGAAACGGCCCTAGCAACGGCCCTAGCAACGGCCCTAACAAGGGCCCTAAAAACGGCCCTAACAACGGACCTAGCAACGGCCCTAACAAGGGCCCTAGCAACGGCCCTAGCAACGGCCCTAGCAACGGCCTTAACAAGGGCCCTAGCAACGGCCCTAGCAACGGCCCTAACAAGGGCCCTAGCAACGGCCCTAACCACGGCCCTAGCAACGGCCCTAACAACGGCCCTAGCAACGGCCCAGACAACGGCCCTAACAATGGCCCTTTCAACGGCCCTAGCAACGGCCATAGCAACGGCCCTAGCAACGGCCCTAGCAACGGCCCTAGCAACGGCCCTAACAAGGGCCCTAGCAACGGCCCTAGCAACGGCCCTAGCAACGGCCCTAGAAACGGCCCTAACAAGGGCCCTAGCAACGGCCCTAGCAACGGCCCTAACAACGGCCCTAGCAACAGCCCTAACAAGGGCCCTATCAACGGCCCTAACAAGGGCCCTAGCAACGGCCCAAACAAGGGCCCTAGCAACGGCCCTAACAAGGGCCATAGCAACAGCCCTAGCAACGGCCCTAACAATGGCCCTAGCTACGGCCCTAGCAACGGCCCTAGCAACGGCCCTAGCAACGGCCCTAGCAACGGCCCTAACAACGGCCCTAGCAACGGCCCTAACAAGGGCCCTAGCAACGGCCCTAGCAACGACCCTAGCAACGGCCCTAGCAACGGCCCTAGCAACGGCCCTAACAAGGGCCCTAGCAACGGCCCTAACAACGGCCCTTGAAACGGCCCTAGGAACAACCCTAGCAACGGCCCTAGCAACGGCCCTAGCAACGGCCCTAGCAACGGCCCTAGCAACGGATTTAACAACGGCCCTAGCAACGGCCCTAACAACGGCCCTAGCAACGACCCTAGCAACGGCCCTAGAAACGGCCCTAGCAACGGCCCTAGCAACGGCCCTAACAAGGGCCCTAGCAACGGCCCTAGCAACGGCCCTAGCAACGGCCCTAGCTACGGCCCTAGCAACGGCCATAAAAAGGGCCCTAGCAACGGCCCTAGCAACGGCCCTAGCAACGGCCCTAGCAACGGCCCTAACAAGGGCCCTAGCATCGGCCCTAGCAACGGCCCTAGCAACGGTACTAACAACGGCCCTTACAGCGTCCCTAGCAACGGCCCTAGCAACGGCCCTAAAAAAAGCCCTAGCAACGGCCTTAACAACAGCCCTTGCAACAGCCCTAGAAACGGCCCTAGCAACGGTCCTAGCAACGGCCCTAGCCACGTCCCTAGCAACGGCCCTAACAAGGGCCCTAGCAACGGCCCTAACAAGGGCCCTAGCAACGGCCCTAACAAGGGCCCTAGCAACGGCCCTAACAAGGGCCCTAGCAACGGCCCTGACAAGGGCCCTAGCAACGGCCCTGACAAGGGCCCTAGCAACGGCCCTAGCAACGGCCCTAGCTACGGCCCTAACAAGGGCCCTAGCAACGGCCCTAGCAACGACCCTAGCAACGGCCCTAATATGGGCCCTAGCAATGGCCCTAGCAACGGCCCTAGCAACGGCCCTAGCAACGGCCCTAGCTACGGCCCTAACAAGGGCCCTAGCAACGGCCCTAGCCTCGGCCCTAGCAACGGCCCTAATAAGGGCCCTAGCAACGGCCCTAGCAACGGCCCTAGCAACGGCCCTAGCAACGGCCCTAACAAGGGCCCTAGCAACAGCCCTAACAACGGCCCTTGCAACGGCCCTAACAACGGCCCTAGCAACGGCCCTAACAACGGCCCTAGCAACGGCCCTAACAACGGCCCTAGCAACGGCCCTAGCAACGGCCCTAGCAACGGCCCTAACAACGGCCCTATCAACGGCCCTAACAAGGGCCCTAGCAACGACCCTAGCAACGGCCCTAGCAACGGCCCTAGCAACGGCTTTAACAACGGCCCTAGCAACGGCCCTAACAACGGCCCTTCAAACGGCCCTAGGAACAACCCTAGCAACGGCCCTAGCAACGGCCCTAGCAACGGCCCTAGCAACGGCCCTAGCAACGGATTTAACAACGGCCCTAGCAACGGCCCTAACAACGGCCCTAGCAACGACCCTAGCAACGGCCCTAGAAACGGCCCTAGCAACGGCCCTAGCAACGGCCCTAACAAGGGCCCTAGCAACGGCCCTAGCAACGGCCCTAGCAACGGCCCTAGCAACGGCCCTAGCAACGGCCCTAGCTACGGCCCTAGCAACGGCCATAAAAAGGGCCCTAGCAATGGCCCAAGCAACGGCCCTAGCAACGGCCCTAGCAACGGCCCTAACAAGGGCCCTAGCATCGGCCCTAGCAACGGCCCTAGCAACGGTACTAACAACGGCCCTTACAGCGTCCCTAGCAACGGCCCTAGCAACGGCCCTAAAAAAAGCCCTAGCAACGGCCCTAACAACAGCCCTTGCAACAGCCCTAGAAACGGCCCTAGCAACGGCCCTAGCAACGGCCCTAGCCACGTCCCTAGCAACGGCCCTAACAAGGGCCCTAGCAACGGCCCTAACAAGGGCCCTAGCAACGGCCCTAACAAGGGCCCTAGCAACGGCCCTAACAAGGGCCCTAGCAACGGCCCTAACAAGGGCCCTAGCAACGGCCCTAACAAGGGCCCTAGCAACGGCCCTAGCAACGGCCCTAGCCTCGGCCCTAGCAACGGCCCTAATAAGGGCCCTAGCAACGGCCCTAGCAACGGCCCTAGCAACGGCCCTAGCAACGGCCCTAACAAGGGCCCTAGCAACGGCCCTAGCAACGACCCTAGCAACGGCCCTAAAAAGGGCCCTAGCAACGGCCCTAACAAGGGCCCTAGCAACAGCCCTAACAACGGCCCTTGCAACGGCCCTAACAACGGCCCTAGCAACGGCCCTAACAACGGCCCTAGGAACGGCCCTAACAACGGCCCTAGCAACGGCCCTAGCAACGGCCCTAGCAACGGCCCTAACAACGGCCCTAACCACGACCCTAGCAACTGCCCTAGCAACGGCCCTAGCAACGGCCCTAGCAACGGCCCTAGCAACGGCCCTAACAAAGGCCCTAGCAACGGCCCTAAAAACGGCCCTAGCAACTGCCCTAACCACGGCCCAAGCAACGGCCCTAGCAACGGCCCTACCAACGGCCCTACCAACGGCCCTAACAACGAGCCTAGCAACGGCCCTAGCAACGGCCCTAACAAGGGCCCTAACAACGGCCGTAACAACGGCCCTAGCAACACCCTAGCAACGGCCCTAACAAGGGCCCTAGCAACGGCCCTAACAAGGGCCCTAGCAACGGCCCTAACAAGGGCCCTAGCAACGGTCCTAACAAGGGCCCTAGCAACGGCCCTAGCAACGGCCCTAGCTACGGCCCTAGCAACGGCCCTAGCAACGGCCATAGCAACGGCCCTAGCAACGGCCCTAGCAACGGCCGTAGCAATGGCCCTAGCAACGGCCCTAGCAACGGCCCTAACAAGGGTCCTAGAAACGGCCCTAGCAACGGCCCTAAGAATGGCCCTTGAAACGGCCCTAGGAACAACCCTAGCAACGGCCCTAGCAACGGCCCTAGCAACGGCCCTAGCAACGGCCCTAACAAGGGCCCTAGCAACGGCCCTAACAACGGCCTTTGAAACGGCCCTTGCAATGGCCCTAGCAACGGCCCTAGCAACAGTTCTAACAACGGCCCTAACAACGGCCCTAGCAACGGCCCTAGCACCGGCCCTAACAACGGCCCTAGCAACAGCCCTAGCAACGGCCCTAGCAACGGCCCTAACAACGGCCCTAACCACGGCCCTAGCAATGGCCCTAGCAACGGCCCTAGCAACGGCCCTAGCAACGGCCCTAACAAAGGCCCTAGCAACGGCCCTAGCAACGGCCCAAACAACGGCCCTAACCACGGCCATAGCAACGGCCCTAGCAACGGCCCTACCAAAGGCCCTAGCAACGGCCCTTGCAACGGCCCTAACAAGGTCCCTAGCAACGACCCTAGCAACGGCCTTAGCAACTGCCCTAGCAACGGCCCTAACAAGGGCCCTAGCAACGGCCCTAGCAATGGGCCTAGCAACGGCCCTAGCAACGGCCCTAACAAGGGCCCTAGCAACGGCCCTAGCAACGGCCCTAGCAACGGCCCTAGCAACGGCCCTTGCAACGGCCCTAACAAGGTCCCTAGCAACGACCCTAGCAACGGCCTTAGCCACAGCCCTAGCAACGGCCCTAACAAGGGCCCTAGCAACGGCCCTACCAAAGGCCCTAGCAACGGCCCTTGCAACGGCCCTAGCAACGGCCCTAGCAACGGCCCTAGCAACGGCCCTAACAAGGGCCCTAGCAACGGCCCTAACAAGGGCCCTAGCAACGGCCCTAGCAACGGCCCTAGCAACGGCCCTAGCAACGGCCCTAACAAGGGCCCTAGCAACGGCCCTACCAACGGCCCTAACAACGGCCCTAACAACGGCCCTAGCAACGGCCCTAGCAACGGCCCTACCAACGGCCCTAACAACGTACCTAACAACGGCCCTAGCAACGGCCCTAACAACGGCCCTAGCAACGGCCCTAGCAACGGCCCTAACAAGGGCCCTAGCAACGGCCCTAACAAGGGCCCTAGCAACGGCCCTAACAAGGGCCCTAGCAACGGCCCTAACAAGGGCCCTAGCAACGGCCCTAACTAGGGCCCTAGCAACGGCCCTAAAAAGGGCCCTAGCAACGGCCCTAACAAGAGCCCTAGCAACGGCCCTAGCAACGGTCCTAGGAACGGCCCTAGCAATGGCCCTAGCCACGGCCCTAACAAGGGCCCTAGCAACGGCCCTAGCAACGGCCCTAACAACGGCCCTAGCAACGGCCCTAGCAACGGCCCTAGCAACGGCCCTAGCAACGGCCCTAACAAGGGCCCTAGCAACGGCCCTAACAACGGCCCTTGAAACGGCCCTAGGAAAAACCCTAGCAACGGCCCTAGCAACGGCCCTAACAAGGGCCCTAACAATGGCCGTAACAACGGCCCTAGCAACACCCTAGCAACGGCCCTAGCAACGGCCCTAGCAACGGTCCTAACAAGGGCCCTAGCAACGGCCCTAACAACGGCCTTTGAAACGGCCCTAGCAATGGCCCTAGCAACGGCCCTAACAAGGGCCCTAACAACGACCCTAACAACGGCCCTAGCAACGGCCCTAGCAACGGCCCTAGCAACGGCCCTTGAAACGGCCCTAGGAAAAACCCTAGCAACGGCCCTAGCAACGGCCCTAACAAGGGCCCTAACAATGGCCGTAACAACGGCCCTAGCAACACCCTAGCAACGGCCCTAACAAGGGCCCTAGCAATGGCCCTAACAAGGGCCCTAGCAACGGCCCTAACAAGGGTTCTAGCAACGGCCCTAACAAGGGCCCTAGCAACGGCCCTAGCAACGGCCCTAGCTACGGCCCTAGCAACGGCCCTAGCAACGGCCGTAGCAACGGCCCTAGCAACGGCCCTAGCAACGGCCCTAGCAACGGCCCTAACAAGGGCCCTAGCAACGGCCCTAACAACGGCCCTTGAAACGGCCCTAGGAAAAACCCTAGCAACGGCCCTAGCAACGGCCCTAACAAGGGCCCTAACAATGGCCGTAACAACGGCCCTAGCAACACCCTAGCAACGGCCCTAGCAACGGCCCTAGCAACGGTCCTAACAAGGGCCCTAGCAACGGCCCTAACAACGGCCTTTGAAACGGCCCTAGCAATGGCCCTAGCAACGGCCCTAACAAGGGCCCTAACAACGACCCTAACAACGGCCCTAGCAACGGCCCTAGCAACGGCCCTAGCAACGGCCCTTGAAACGGCCCTAGGAAAAACCCTAGCAACGGCCCTAGCAACGGCCCTAACAAGGGCCCTAACAATGGCCGTAACAACGGCCCTAGCAACACCCTAGCAACGGCCCTAACAAGGGCCCTAGCAATGGCCCTAACAAGGGCCCTAGCAACGGCCCTAACAAGGGTTCTAGCAACGGCCCTAACAAGGGCCCTAGCAACGGCCCTAGCAACGGCCCTAGCTACGGCCCTAGCAACGGCCCTAGCAACGGCCGTAGCAACGGCCCTAGCAACGGCCCTAGCAACGGCCCTAACAAGGATCCTAGAAACGGCCCTAGCAACGGCCCTAACAACGGCCCTAGCAACGGCCCTAGCAACGGCCCTAGCAACGGCCCTAACAAGGGCCCTAGCAATGGCCCTAAGAACGGCCCTTGAAACGGCCCTAGGAACAACCCTAGCAACGGCCCTAGCAACGGCCCTAGCAACGGCCCTAACAAGGGCCCTAGCAACGGCCCTAACAACGGCCTTTGAAACGGCCCTAGCAACGGCCCTAGCAACGGCCCTAGCAACAGCCCTAACAACGGCCCTAGCAACGGCCCTAGCAACGGCCCTAGCACCGGCCCTAGCAACGGCCCTAACAAGGGCCCTAGCAACGGCCCTAGCAACGACCCTAGCAACGGCCTTAGCAACAGCCCTAGCAACGGCCCTAACAAGGGCCCTAGCAACGGCCCTACCAAAGGCCCTAGCAACGGCCCTTGCAACGGCCCTAGCAACGGCCCTAGCAACGGCCCTAGCAACGGCCCTAGCAACGGCCCTAACAACGGCCCTAGCAACGGCCCTAGCAACGGCCCTACCAACGGCCCTACCAACGGCCCTAACAACGGCCCTAGCAACGGCCCTAGCAACGGCCCTAACAACGGCCCTAGGAATGGCCCTAGCGACGGCCCTAACAAGGGCCCTAGCAACGGCCCTAACAAGGGCCCTAGCAACGGCCCTAACAAGGGCCCTAGCAACGGCCCTAATCAGGGCCCTAGCAACGGCCCTAACCAGGGCCCTAGCAACGGCCCTAGCAACGGCCCTAGCAACGGCCCTAGAAACGGCCCTAGCTACGGCCCTAGCAACGGCCCTAACAAGGGACATAGCAACGGCCCTAGCAATGGCCCTAGCCACGGCCCTAACAAGGGCCCTAGCAACGGCCCTAGCAACGGCCCTAACAACGGCCCTAGCAACGGCCCTAGCAACGGCCCTAACAAGGGCCCTAGCAACGGCCCTAACAACGGCCCTTGAAACGGCCCTAGGAAAAACCCTAGCAACGGCCCTAGCAACGGACCTAGCAACGGCCCTAACAAGGGCCCTAGCAACGGCCCTAACAAGGGCCCTAGCAACGGCCCTAACAAGGGCCCTAGCAACGGCCCTAGCAACGGCCCTAGCAACGGCCCTAGCAACGGCCCTAGCAACGGCCCTAGCAACGGCCCTAGCAAGGGTCCTAGAAACGGCCCTAGCAACGGCCCTAACAACGGCCCTAGCAACGGCCCTAAGAAGGGCCCTAGCAACGGCCCTAAGAACGGCCCTTGAAACGGCCCTAGGAACAACCCTAGCAACGGCCCTAGCAACGGCCCTAGCAACGGCCCTAACAACGGCCCTAGCAACGGCCCTAACAAGGGCCCTAGCAACGGCCCTAGCAACGGCCCTAGCAACGGCCCTAACAAGGGCCCTACCAACGACCCTAACAACGGCCCTAGCAACGGCCCTAGCAACGGCCCTAACAAGGGCCCTAGCAACGGCCCTAGCAACGGCCCTAGCAACGGCCCTAACAAGGGCCCTAGCAACGGCCCTAGCAACGGCCCTAGCAACGGCCCTAACAAGGGCCCTACCAACGACCCTAACAACGGCCCTAGCAACGGCCCTAGCAACGGCCCTAACAAGGGCCCTAGCAACGGCCCTAGCAACGGCCCTAACAACGGCCCTAGCAACGGCCCTACCAACGGCCCTACCAACGGCCCTAACAACGAGCCTAGCAACGGCCCTAGCAACGGCCCTAGCAACGGCCCTAACAACGGCCCTAGTAACGGCCCTAGCAACGGCCCTAGCAACGGCCCTAGCAACGGCCCTAGCAACGGCCCTAACAAGGGCCCTAGCAACGGCCCTAGCAACGGCCCTAGCAACGGCCCTAGAAACGGCCCTAACAAGGGCCCTAGCAACGGAGCTAGCAACGGCCCTAGCAATGGACCTAACAACGGCCCTAGCAACGGCCCTAGCAACGGCCCTAGCAACGGCCCTAAAAAGGGCCTCAGCAACGGCCCTAACAACGGCCCTTGCAACGGCCCTAGCAACGGCCCTAGCAACGGCCCTAACAACGGCCCTAGCAACGGCCCTACCAAGGGCCCTAACAACGGCCCTAGAAACGGCCCTAGCAACGGCCCTAGCAAAGGCCCTAGCAACGGCCCTAGCAACGGCCCTAACAAGGGCCCTAGCAACGGCCCTAACAAGGGCCCTAGCAACGGCCCTAACAAGGGCCCTAGCAACGGCCCTAACAAGGGCCCTAGCAACGGCCCTAACAAGGGCCCTAGCAACGGCCCTAGCAACGGCCCTAGCAACGGCCCTAGCTACGGCCCTAGCAACGGCCCTAGCAACGGCCCTAACAACGGCCCTTTCAACTGCCCTAACAACGGCCCTAGCAACGGCCATAGCAACGGCCCTAGCAACGGCCCTAGCAACGGCCCTTTCAACGGCCCTAACAACGGCCATAGCAACGGCCCTAGCAATGGCCATAACTCGGCCATAGCAACGGCCCTAGCAACGGCCCTAACAAGGGCCCTAGCAACGGCCCAAACAAGGGCCCTAGCAACGGCCCTAGCCACGGCCCTACCAACGTCCCTAACAACGGCCCTTGCAACGGCCCTAAAACGTCCCTAGCAACGGCCCTAGCAACGGCCCTAACAACGGCCCTAGCAACGGCCGTAGCAACGGCCCTAGCAACGGCCCTAGCAACGGCCCTAGCAACGGCCCTAGCAACGGCCCTAGCAACGGCCCTAGCAACGGCCCTAAAAAGGGCCCTGGCAACGGCCCTAACAAGGGCCCTAGCAACGGCCCTAACAACGGCCCTAACCACGGCCCTAGCAACGGCCCTAGCAACGGCTTTAACAACTGCCCTAGCAACAACCCTAACAACGGCCCTAGCAACGGCCCTAGCAACGGCCCTAGAAACGGCCCTAGCAACGGCCCTAGCAACGGCCCTAACAAGGGCCCTAGCAACGGCCCTAGCAACGGCCCTAGCAACGGCCTTAACAAGGGCCCTAGCAACGGCCCTAGCAACGGCCCTAACAAGGGCCCTAGCAACGGCCCTAACCACGGCCCTAGCAACGGCCCTAACAACGGCCCTAGCAACGGCCCAGACAACGGCCCTAACAATGGCCCTTTCAACGGCCCTAGCAACGGCCATAGCAACGGCCCTAGCAACGGCCCTAGCAACGGCCCTAGCAACGGCCCTAACAAGGGCCCTAGCAACGGCCCTAGCAACGGCCCTAGCAACGGCCCTAGAAACGGCCCTAACAAGGGCCCTAGCAACGGCCCTAGCAACGGCCCTAACAACGGCCCTAGCAACGGCCCTAACAAGGGCCCTATCAACGGCCCTAACAAGGGCCCTAGCAACGGCCCAAACAAGGGCCCTAGCAACGGCCCTAACAAGGGCCATAGCAACGGCCCTAGCAACGGCCCTAACAATGGCCCTAGCTACGGCCCTAGCAACGGCCCTAGCAACGGCCCTAGCAACGGCCCTAGCAACGGCCCTAACAACGGCCCTAGCAACGGCCCTAACAAGGGCCCTAGCAACGGCCCTAGCAACGACCCTAGCAACGGCCCTAGCAACGGCCCTAGCAACGGCCCTAACAAGGGCCCTAGCAACGGCCCTAACAACGGCCCTTGAAACGGCCCTAGGAACAACCCTAGCAACGGCCCTAGCAACGGCCCTAGCAACGGCCCTAGCAACGGCCCTAGCAACGGATTTAACAACGGCCCTAGCAACGGCCCTAACAACGGCCCTAGCAACGACCCTAGCAACGGCCCTAGAAACGGCCCTAGCAACGGCCCTAGCAACGGCCCTAACAAGGGCCCTAGCAACGGCCCTAGCAACGGCCCTAGCAACGGCCCTAGCTACGGCCCTAGCAACGGCCATAAAAAGGGCCCTAGCAACGGCCCTAGCAACGGCCCTAGCAACGGCCCTAGCAACGGCCCTAACAAGGGCCCTAGCATCGGCCCTAGCAACGGCCCTAGCAACGGTACTAACAACGGCCCTTACAGCGTCCCTAGCAACGGCCCTAGCAACGGCCCTAAAAAAAGCCCTAGCAACGGCCTTAACAACAGCCCTCGCAACAGCCCTAGAAACGGCCCTAGCAACGGTCCTAGCAACGGCCCTAGCCACGTCCCTAGCAACGGCCCTAACAAGGGCCCTAGCAACGGCCCTAACAAGGGCCCTAGCAACGGCCCTAACAAGGGCCCTAGCAACGGCCCTAACAAGGGCCCTAGCAACGGCCCTGACAAGGGCCCTAGCAACGGCCCTGACAAGGGCCCTAGCAACGGCCCTAGCAACGGCCCTAGCTACGGCCCTAACAAGGGCCCTAGCAACGGCCCTAGCAACGACCCTAGCAACGGCCCTAATATGGGCCCTAGCAATGGCCCTAGCAACGGCCCTAGCAACGGCCCTAGCAACGGCCCTAGCTACGGCCCTAACAAGGGCCCTAGCAACGGCCCTAGCCTCGGCCCTAGCAACGGCCCTAATAAGGGCCCTAGCAACGGCCCTAGCAACGGCCCTAGCAACGGCCCTAGCAACGGCCCTAAAAAGGGCCCTAGCAACGGCCCTAACAAGGGCCCTAGCAACAGCCCTAACAACGGCCCTTGCAACGGCCCTAACAACGGCCCTAGCAACGGCCCTAACAACGGCCCTAGCAACGGCCCTAACAACGGCCCTAGCAACGGCCCTAGCAACGGCCCTAGCAACGGCCCTAACAACGGCCCTATCAACGGCCCTAACAAGGGCCCTAGCAACGACCCTAGCAACGGCCCTAGCAACGGCCCTAGCAACGGCTTTAACAACGGCCCTAGCAACGGCCCTAACAACGGCCCTTCAAACGGCCCTAGGAACAACCCTAGCAACGGCCCTAGCAACGGCCCTAGCAACGGCCCTAGCAACGGCCCTAGCAACGGATTTAACAACGGCCCTAGCAACGGCCCTAACAACGGCCCTAGCAACGACCCTAGCAACGGCCCTAGAAACGGCCCTAGCAACGGCCCTAGCAACGGCCCTAACAAGGGCCCTAGCAACGGCCCTAGCAACGGCCCTAGCAACGGCCCTAGCTACGGCCCTAGCAACGGCCATAAAAAGGGCCCTAGCAATGGCCCAAGCAACGGCCCTAGCAACGGCCCTAGCAACGGCCCTAACAAGGGCCCTAGCATCGGCCCTAGCAACGGCCCTAGCAACGGTACTAACAACGGCCCTTACAGCGTCCCTAGCAACGGCCCTAGCAACGGCCCTAACAACAGCCCTTGCAACAGCCCTAGAAACGGCCCTAGCAACGGCCCTAGCAACGGCCCTAGCCACGTCCCTAGCAACGGCCCTAACAAGGGCCCTAGCAACGGCCCTAACAAGGGCCCTAGCAACGGCCCTAACAAGGGCCCTAGCAACGGCCCTAACAAGGGCCCTAGCAACGGCCCTAACAAGGGCCCTAGCAACGGCCCTAACAAGGGCCCTAGCAACGGCCCTAGCAACGGCCCTAGCCTCGGCCCTAGCAACGGCCCTAATAAGGGCCCTAGCAACGGCCCTAGCAACGGCCCTAGCAACGGCCCTAGCAACGGCCCTAACAAGGGCCCTAGCAACGGCCCTAGCAACGACCCTAGCAACGGCCCTAAAAAGGGCCCTAGCAACGGCCCTAACAAGGGCCCTAGCAACAGCCCTAACAACGGCCCTTGCAACGGCCCTAACAACGGCCCTAGCAACGGCCCTAACAACGGCCCTACGAACGGCCCTAACAACGGCCCTAGCAACGGCCCTAGCAACGGCCCTAGCAACGGCCCTAACAACGGCCCTAACCACGACCCTAGCAACTGCCCTAGCAACGGCCCTAGCAACGGCCCTAGCAACGGCCCTAGCAACGGCCCTAACAAAGGCCCTAGCAACGGCCCTAAAAACGGCCCTAGCAACTGCCCTAACCACGGCCCAAGCAACGGCCCTAGCAACGGCCCTACCAACGGCCCTACCAACGGCCCTAACAACGAGCCTAGCAACGGCCCTAGCAACGGCCCTAACAAGGGCCCTAACAACGGCCGTAACAACGGCCCTAGCAACACCCTAGCAACGGCCCTAACAAGGGCCCTAGCAACGGCCCTAACAAGGGCCCTAGCAACGGCCCTAACAAGGGCCCTAGCAACGGTCCTAACAAGGGCCCTAGCAACGGCCCTAGCAACGGCCCTAGCTACGGCCCTAGCAACGGCCCTAGCAACGGCCATAGCAACGGCCCTAGCAACGGCCCTAGCAACGGCCGTAGCAATGGCCCTAGCAACGGCCCTAGCAACGGCCCTAACAAGGGTCCTAGAAACGGCCCTAGCAACGGCCCTAACAACGGTCCTAGCAACGGCCCTAGCAACGGCCATAGCAACGGCCCTAACAAGGGCCCTAGCAACGGCCCTAAGAATGGCCCTTGAAACGGCCCTAGGAACAACCCTAGCAACGGCCCTAGCAACGGCCCTAGCAACGGCCCTAGCAACGGCCCTAACAAGGGCCCTAGCAACGGCCCTAACAACGGCCTTTGAAACGGCCCTTGCAATGGCCCTAGCAACGGCCCTAGCAACAGTTCTAACAACGGCCCTAACAACGGCCCTAGCAACGGCCCTAGCACCGGCCCTAACAACGGCCCTAGCAACAGCCCTAGCAACGGCCCTAGCAACGGCCCTAACAACGGCCCTAACCACGGCCCTAGCAATGGCCCTAGCAACGGCCCTAGCAACGGCCCTAGCAACGGCCCTAACAAAGGCCCTAGCAACGGCCCTAGCAACGGCCCAAACAACGGCCCTAACCACGGCCATAGCAACGGCCCTAGCAACGGCCCTACCAAAGGCCCTAGCAACGGCCCTTGCAACGGCCCTAACAAGGTCCCTAGCAACGACCCTAGCAACGGCCTTAGCAACTGCCCTAGCAACGGCCCTAACAAGGGCCCTAGCAACGGCCCTAGCAATGGGCCTAGCAACGGCCCTAGCAACGGCCCTAACAAGGGCCCTAGCAACGGCCCTAGCAACGGCCCTAGCAACGGCCCTAGCAACGGCCCTTGCAACGGCCCTAACAAGGTCCCTAGCAACGACCCTAGCAACGGCCTTAGCCACAGCCCTAGCAACGGCCCTAACAAGGGCCCTAGCAACGGCCCTACCAAAGGCCCTAGCAACGGCCCTTGCAACGGCCCTAGCAACGGCCCTAGCAACGGCCCTAGCAACGGCCCTAACAAGGGCCCTAGCAACGGCCCTAACAAGGGCCCTAGCAACGGCCCTAGCAACGGCCCTAGCAACGGCCCTAGCAACGGCCCTAACAAGGGCCCTAGCAACGGCCCTACCAACGGCCCTAACAACGGCCCTAACAACGGCCCTAGCAACGGCCCTAGCAACGGCCCTACCAACGGCCCTAACAACGGCCCTAACAACGGCCCTAGCAACGGCCCTAACAACGGCCCTAGCAACGGCCCTAGCAACGGCCCTAACAAGGGCCCTAGCAACGGCCCTAACAAGGGCCCTAGCAACGGCCCTAACAAGGGCCCTAGCAACGGCCCTAACAAGGGCCCTAGCAACGGCCCTAACTAGGGCCCTAGCAACGGCCCTAAAAAGGGCCCTAGCAACGGCCCTAACAAGAGCCCTAGCAACGGCCCTAGCAACGGTCCTAGGAACGGCCCTAGCAATGGCCCTAGCCACGGCCCTAACAAGGGCCCTAGCAACGGCCCTAGCAACGGCCCTAACAACGGCCCTAGCAACGGCCCTAGCAACGGCCCTAGCAACGGCCCTAGCAACGGCCCTAACAAGGGCCCTAGCAACGGCCCTAACAACGGCCCTTGAAACGGCCCTAGGAAAAACCCTAGCAACGGCCCTAGCAACGGCCCTAACAAGGGCCCTAACAATGGCCGTAACAACGGCCCTAGCAACACCCTAGCAACGGCCCTAGCAACGGCCCTAGCAACGGTCCTAACAAGGGCCCTAGCAACGGCCCTAACAACGGCCTTTGAAACGGCCCTAGCAATGGCCCTAGCAACGGCCCTAACAAGGGCCCTAACAACGACCCTAACAACGGCCCTAGCAACGGCCCTAGCAACGGC
Source organism: Micromys minutus (assembly GCF_963924665.1). Taxonomy (NCBI): domain Eukaryota; kingdom Metazoa; phylum Chordata; class Mammalia; order Rodentia; family Muridae; genus Micromys; species Micromys minutus. The sequence continues at coordinate 4,157,424 of NC_137978.1, forward strand.
CCTAGCAACGGCCCTTGAAACGGCCCTAGGAAAAACCCTAGCAACGGCCCTAGCAACGGCCCTAACAAGGGCCCTAACAATGGCCGTAACAACGGCCCTAGCAACACCCTAGCAACGGCCCTAACAAGGGCCCTAGCAATGGCCCTAACAAGGGCCCTAGCAACGGCCCTAACAAGGGTTCTAGCAACGGCCCTAACAAGGGCCCTAGCAACGGCCCTAGCAACGGCCCTAGCTACGGCCCTAGCAACGGCCCTAGCAACGGCCGTAGCAACGGCCCTAGCAACGGCCCTAGCAACGGCCCTAGCAACGGCCCTAACAAGGGCCCTAGCAACGGCCCTAACAACGGCCCTTGAAACGGCCCTAGGAAAAACCCTAGCAACGGCCCTAGCAACGGCCCTAACAAGGGCCCTAACAATGGCCGTAACAACGGCCCTAGCAACACCCTAGCAACGGCCCTAGCAACGGCCCTAGCAACGGTCCTAACAAGGGCCCTAGCAACGGCCCTAACAACGGCCTTTGAAACGGCCCTAGCAATGGCCCTAGCAACGGCCCTAACAAGGGCCCTAACAACGACCCTAACAACGGCCCTAGCAACGGCCCTAGCAACGGCCCTAGCAACGGCCCTTGAAACGGCCCTAGGAAAAACCCTAGCAACGGCCCTAGCAACGGCCCTAACAAGGGCCCTAACAATGGCCGTAACAACGGCCCTAGCAACACCCTAGCAACGGCCCTAACAAGGGCCCTAGCAATGGCCCTAACAAGGGCCCTAGCAACGGCCCTAACAAGGGTTCTAGCAACGGCCCTAACAAGGGCCCTAGCAACGGCCCTAGCAACGGCCCTAGCTACGGCCCTAGCAACGGCCCTAGCAACGGCCGTAGCAACGGCCCTAGCAACGGCCCTAGCAACGGCCCTAACAAGGATCCTAGAAACGGCCCTAGCAACGGCCCTAACAACGGCCCTAGCAACGGCCCTAGCAACGGCCCTAGCAACGGCCCTAACAAGGGCCCTAGCAATGGCCCTAAGAACGGCCCTTGAAACGGCCCTAGGAACAACCCTAGCAACGGCCCTAGCAACGGCCCTAGCAACGGCCCTAACAAGGGCCCTAGCAACGGCCCTAACAACGGCCTTTGAAACGGCCCTAGCAACGGCCCTAGCAACGGCCCTAGCAACAGCCCTAACAACGGCCCTAGCAACGGCCCTAGCAACGGCCCTAGCACCGGCCCTAGCAACGGCCCTAACAAGGGCCCTAGCAACGGCCCTAGCAACGGCCCTAGCAACGGCCCTAGCAACGGCCCTTGCAACGGCCCTAACAAGTTCCCTAGCAACGACCCTAGCAACGGCCTTAGCAACAGCCCTAGCAACGGCCCTAACAAGGGCCCTAGCAACGGCCCTACCAAAGGCCCTAGCAACGGCCCTTGCAACGGCCCTAGCAACGGCCCTAGCAACGGCCCTAGCAACGGCCCTAGCAACGGCCCTAACAACGGCCCTAGCAACGGCCCTAGCAACGGCCCTACCAACGGCCCTACCAACGGCCCTAACAACGGCCCTAGCAACGGCCCTAGCAACGGCCCTAACAACGGCCCTAGGAATGGCCCTAGCGACGGCCCTAACAAGGGCCCTAGCAACGGCCCTAACAAGGGCCCTAGCAACGGCCCTAACAAGGGCCCTAGCAACGGCCCTAATCAGGGCCCTAGCAACGGCCCTAACCAGGGCCCTAGCAACGGCCCTAGCAACGGCCCTAGCAACGGCCCTAGAAACGGCCCTAGCTACGGCCCTAGCAACGGCCCTAACAAGGGACATAGCAACGGCCCTAGCAATGGCCCTAGCCACGGCCCTAACAAGGGCCCTAGCAACGGCCCTAGCAACGGCCCTAACAACGGCCCTAGCAACGGCCCTAACAAGGGCCCTAGCAACGGCCCTAACAAGGGCCCTAGCAACGGCCCTAACAAGGGCCCTAGCAACGGCCCTAGCAACGGCCCTAGCAACGGCCCTAGCAACGGCCCTAGCAACGGCCCTAGCAACGGCCCTAGCAAGGGTCTTAGAAACGGCCCTAGCAACGGCCCTAACAACGGCCCTAGCAACGGCCCTAAGAAGGGCCCTAGCAACGGCCCTAAGAACGGCCCTTGAAACGGCCCTAGGAACAACCCTAGCAACGGCCCTAGCAACGGCCCTAGCAACGGCCCTAACAACGGCCCTAGCAACGGCCCTAACAAGGGCCCTAGCAACGGCCCTAGCAACGGCCCTAGCAACGGCCCTAACAAGGGCCCTAGCAACGGCCCTAGCAACGGCCCTAGCAACGGCCCTAACAAGGGCCCTACCAACGACCCTAACAACGGCCCTAGCAACGGCCCTAGCAACGGCCCTAACAAGGGCCCTAGCAACGGCCCTAGCAACGGCCCTAACAACGGCCCTAGCAACGGCCCTACCAACGGCCCTACCAACGGCCCTAACAACGAGCCTAGCAACGGCCCTAGCAACGGCCCTAGCAACGGCCCTAACAACGGCCCTAGTAACGGCCCTAGCAACGGCCCTAGCAACGGCCCTAGCAACGGCCCTAGCAACGGCCCTAACAAGGGCCCTAGCAACGGCCCTAGCAACGGCCCTAGCAACGGCCCTAGAAACGGCCCTAACAAGGGCCCTAGCAACGGAGCTAGCAACGGCCCTAGCAATGGACCTAACAACGGCCCTAGCAACGGCCCTAGCAACGGCCCTAGCAACGGCCCTAAAAAGGGCCTCAGCAACGGCCCTAACAACGGCCCTTGCAACGGCCCTAGCAACGGCCCTAGCAACGGCCCTAACAACGGCCCTAGCAACGGCCCTACCAAGGGCCCTAACAACGGCCCTAGAAACGGCCCTAGCAACGGCCCTAGCAAAGGCCCTAGCAACGGCCCTAGCAACGGCCCTAACAAGGGCCCTAGCAACGGCCCTAACAAGGGCCCTAGCAACGGCCCTAACAAGGGCCCTAGCAACGGCCATAGCAACGGCCCTAGCAACGGCCCTAGCTACGGCCCTAGCTACGGCCCTAGCAACGGCCCTAGCAACGGCCCTAACAACGGCCCTTTCAACTGCCCTAACAACGGCCCTAGCAACGGCCATAGCAACGGCCCTAGCAACGGCCCTAGCAACGGCCCTTTCAACGGCCCTAACAACGGCCATAGCAACGGCCCTAGCAATGGCCATAACTCGGCCATAGCAACGGCCCTAGCAACGGCCCTAACAAGGGCCCTAGCAACGGCCCAAACAAGGGCCCTAGCAACGGCCCTAGCCACGGCCCTACCAACGTCCCTAACAACGGCCCTTGCAACGGCCCTAAAACGTCCCTAGCAACGGCCCTAGCAACGGCCCTAACAACGGCCCTAGCAACGGCCGTAGCAACGGCCCTAGCAACGGCCCTAGCAACGGCCCTAGCAACGGCCCTAGCAACGGCCCTAGCAACGGCCCTAGCAACGGCCCTAAAAAGGGCCCTGGCAACGGCCCTAACAAGGGCCCTAGCAACGGCCCTAACAACGGCCCTAACCACGGCCCTAGCAACGGCCCTAGCAACGGCCCTAGCAACGGCTTTAACAACGGCCCTAGCAACAACCCTAACAACGGCCCTAGCAACGGCCCTAGCAACGGCCCTAGAAACGGCCCTAGCAACGGCCCTAGCAACGGCCCTAACAAGGGCCCTAAAAACGGCCCTAACAACGGACCTAGCAACGGCCCTAACAAGGGCCCTAGCAACGGCCCTAGCAACGGCCCTAGCAACGGCCTTAACAAGGGCCCTAGCAACGGCCCTAGCAACGGCCCTAACAAGGGCCCTAGCAACGGCCCTAACCACGGCCCTAGCAACGGCCCTAACAACGGCCCTAGCAACGGCCCAGACAACGGCCCTAACAATGGCCCTTTCAACGGCCCTAGCAACGGCCATAGCAACGGCCCTAGCAACGGCCCTAACAACGGCCCTTTCAACGGCCCTAACAACGGCCATAGCAACGGCCCTAGCAATGGCCCTAACAACGGCCCTAACAACGGCCCTTGCAACGGCCCTAGCAACGGCCGTAGCAACGGCCCTAGCAACGGCCCTAGCAACGGCCCTAGCAACGGCCCTAGCAACGGCCCTAGCCTCGGCCCTAGCAACGGCACTAGCAATGGCCCTAGCAACGGCCCTAACAAGGGCCCTAGCAACGGCCCTAGCAACGGCCCTAGCAACGGCCCTAGCAACGGCCCTAAAAATGGCCCTGGCAACCGCCTTAACAAGGGCCCTAGCAACGGCGCTAACAACGGCCCTAACAAGGGCCCTAGCAACGGCCCTAGCAACGGCCCTAACAACGGCCCTAACCACGGCCCTAGCAACGGCCCTAGCAACGGCCCTAGCAACGGCCCTAACAAGGGCCCTAAAAACGGCCCTAACAACGGCCCTAGCAACGGCCCTAACAAGGGCCCTAGCAACGGCCCTAGCAACGGCCCTAGCAACGGACCTAACAACGGCCCTAGCAACGGCCCTAGCAACGGCCCTAGCAACGGCCCTAACAAGGGCCCTAGCAACGGCCCTAGCAACGACCCTAACAACGGCCCAAACAACGGCCCTAGCAACGGCCCTAGCAACGGCCTTAGCAACTCCTTTAACAACGGCCTTAGCAACGGCCCTAACAACCGCCCTAAAAACGGCCCTAGCAATGGCCCTAGCAACGGCCCTAACAAGGGCCGTAGCAACGGCCCTAACAAGGTCCCTAGCAACGGCCCTAGCAAGGGCCCTAGCAACAACCCTCCCAACGGCCCTAGCAACGGCCCTAGCAACGGCCCTAACAAGGGCCCTAGCAACGGCCCTCCCAACGGCCCTAGCAACGGCCCTAGCAACGGCCCTAACAAGGGCCCTAGCAACGGCCCTCGCAACGGCCCTAGCAAAGGCCCTAGCAACGGCCCTAACAAGGGCCCTAGCAATGGCCCTAGCAAGGGCCCTAGCAACGGCCCTCCCAACGGCCCTAGCAACGGCCCTAGCAACAGCCCTAACAAGGGCCCTAGCAACGGCCCTCGCAACGGCCCTAGCAACGGCCCTAGCAACGGACTTAATAACGGCCCTAGCAACGGCCCTAACAACGGCCATTGCAACGGCCCTAGCCATGGCCCTTGCAACGGCCTTAGCAACGGCCCTAGCAACGGCCCTAGCTACAGCCCTAGCAACGGCCCTAGGAACGGCCCTAACAACGGCCATTGCAACGGCCCTAGCCACAGTACTTGCAACGGCTTTAGCAACGGCCCTAGCAACGGCCCTAGCTACAGCCCTAGCAACGGCCCTAACAAGGGCCCTAGCAACGGCCCTAGCAACGGCCCTAGCAACGGCTATAACAAGGGCCCTAGCAACGGCCGTAGCAACTCCCCTAGCAACGGACCTAACAACGGCCCTAGCAACGGCCCTAGCAACGGCCCTAGAAACGGCCCTAGCAATGGCCCTAGCAACGGCCCTAACAAGGGCCCTAGCAACGGCCCGAGCAACGGCCATAGCAACGGCCTTAGCTACAGCCATAGCAACGGCCCTAACAAGGGCCCTAGCAACGGCCCTAGCAACGGCCCTAGCAACGGCCCTAGCAACGGCCCTAACAAGGGCCCTAGCAACGGCCCTAGCAACGGCCTTAGCAACGGCCCTAGCAACGGCCCTACAAGGGCCCTAGCAACGGCCCTAGCAACGGCCCTAACAAGGGCCCTAGCAACGGCCCTAGCAACGGCCCTAACAAGGGCCCTAGCAACGGCCCTCGCAACGGCCTTAGCAACGGCCCTAGCAACGGCCCTAACATCGGCCCTAGGAACGGCCCTAACAACGGCCCTAGCAACGGCCCTAGCAACGGCCCTAGCAACGGCCCTAACAACGGCCCTAACCACGGCCCTAGCAACGGCCCTAGCAACGGCCCTAGCAACGGCCCTAGCAACGGCCATGGCAAAGGCCCTAGCAACGGCCATAGCAACGGCTTTAACAACGGCCCTAGCAACGGCCCTAACAACGGCCCTAGAAACGGCCCTAGCAACGGCCCTAGCAGCGGCCCTAGAAACGGCCCTAGCAACGGCCCTAGCAACGGCCCTAATAAGGGCCCTAGCAAAGGTCCTAGCAACGGCCCTAGCAACGGCCCTAGCAACGGCCCTAACAAGGGCCCTAGCAACGGCCCTAACAACGGCCTTTGAAACGGCCCTAGCAACGGCCCTAACAATGGCCCTAGCAACGGACCCAACAAGGGCCCTAACAACGGACCTAACAACGGCCCTAGTAACGGCCCTAGCAACGGCCCTAGCAACGGCCCTAGCAACGGCCCTAGCAACGGCCCTAACAAGGGCCCTAGCAACGGCCCTAGCAACGGCCCTAGCAACGGCCCTAGAAACGGCCCTAACAAGGGCCCTAGCAACGGAGCTAGCAACGGCCCTAGCAACGGACCTAACAACGGCCCTAGCAACGGCCCTAAACGGCCCTAGCAACGGCCCTAAAAAGGGCCTCAGCAACGGCCCTAACAACGGCCCTTGCAACGGCCCTAGCAACGGCCCTAGCAACGGCCCTAACAACGGCCCTAGCAACGGCCCTACCAAGGGCCCTAACAACGGCCCTAGAAACGGCCCTAGCAACGGCCCTAGCAAAGGCCCTAGCAACGGCCCTAGCAACGGCCCTAACAAGGGCCCTAGCAACGGCCCTAACAAGGGCCCTAGCAACGGCCCTAACAAGGGCCCTAGCCACGGCCCTAACAAGGGCCCTAGCAACGGCCCTAACAAGGGCCCTAGCAACGGCCCTAGCAACGGCCCTAGCAACGGCCCTAGCTACGGCCCTAGGAACGGCCCTAACAAGGGCCCTAGCAACGGCCCTAGCAACGGCCCTAGCAACGGCCCTAGCAACTGCCCTAACAAGGGCCCTAGCAACGGCCCTAGCAACGGGCCTAACAAGGGCCCTAGCAACGGCCCTAACCAGGGCCCTAGCAACGGCCCTAACAACGGCCATAGCAACGGCCCTAGCAACGGCCCTAACAACGGCCATAGCAACGGCCCTAGCAACGGCCCTAACAACGGCCATAGCAACGGCCCTAGCAACGGCCCTAACAAGGGCCCTAGCAACGGCCCTAGCAACGGCCCTACCAACGTCCCTAACAACGGCCCTTGCAACGGCCCTAAAATGTCCCTAGCAATGGCCCTAGCAACGGCCCTAACAACGGCCCTAGCAACGGCCCTAGCAACGGCCCTAGCAACGGCACTAGCAACGGCCCTAGCAACGGCCCTAACAACGGCCCTAGCAACGGTTCTAAAAAGGGTCCTGGCAACGGCCCTAACAAGGGCAATAGCAACGGCCCTAGCAACAGCCCTAGCAACGGCCCTAGCAACGGCCCTAACAACGGACCTAGCAACGGTTCTAAAAAGGGTCCTGGCAACGGCCCTAACAAGGGCCCTAGCAACGGCCCTAGCAATGGCCCTAGCAACGGCCCTAGCAACGGCCCTAGCAACGGCCCTACCTACGGCCCTAGCAACGGCCCTAACAAGGGCCCTAGCAACGGCCCTAACAAGGGCCCTAGCAACGGCCCTAACAAGGGCCCGAGCAACGGCCCTAACAAGGGCCCTAGCAACGGCCCTAGCAACGGCCCTAACAACGGCCCTAGCAATGGCCCTAAAAAGGGCCCTGGCAACGGCCCTAAAAAGGGCCCTTGCAACGGCCCTAGCAACGGCTTTAACAACGGCCCTAGCAACGGCCCTAACAACGGCCCTAGCAACGGCCCTAGCAACGGCCCTAGAAACAGCCCTAGCAATGGCCCTAGCAACGGCCCTAACAAGGGCCCTAGCAACGGCCCGAGCAACGGCCATAGCAGCGGCCTTAGCTACAGCCATAGCAACGGCCCTAACAAGGGCCCTAGCAACGGCCCTAGCAACGGCCCTAGCAACGGCCCTAACAAGGGCCCTAGCAACGGCCCTAGCAACGGCCCTAGCAACGGCCCTAGCAACGGCCCTAACAACGGCCCTAGCAACGGCCCTAGCAACGGCCCTAGCAACGGCCCTAGCAACGGCCATAGCAACGGCTTTAACAACGGCCCTAACCACGGCCCTAGCAACGGCCCTAGCAACGGCCCTAGCAACGGCCCTAGCAACGGCCCTAGAAACGGCCCTAGAAACGGCCCTAGCAGCGGCCCTAACAAGGGCCCTAACATCGGCCCTAACAACGGCCCTAGTAACGGCCCTAGCAACGGCCCTAACAATGGCCCTAGCAACGGCCCCAACAAGGGCCCTAACAACGGACCTAACAACGGCCCTAGTAACGGCCCTAGCAACGGCCCTAGCAACGGCCCTAGCAACGGCCCTAGCAACGGCCCTAACAAGGGCCCTAGCAACGGCCCTAGCAACGGCCCTAGCAACGGCCCTAGAAACGGCCCTAACAAGGGCCCTAGCAACGGAGCTAGCAACGGCCCTAGCAACGGACCTAGCAACGGCCCTAGCAACGGCCCTAGCAACGGCCCTAGCAACGGCCCTAAAAAGGGCCTCAGCAACGGCCCTAACAACGGCCCTTGCAACGGCCCTAGCAACGGCCCTAGCAACGGCCCTAACAACGGCCCTAGCAACGGCCCTAGCAACGGCCCTAAAAAGGGCCCTAGCAACGGCCCTAACAAGGGCCCTAGCAACGGCCCTAACAACGGCCCTTGCAACGGCCCTAACAACGGCCCTAGCAACGGCCCTAACAACGGCCCTAGGAACGGCCCTAACAACGGCCCTAGCAACGGCCCTAGCAACGGCCCTAGCAACGGCCCTAGCAACGGCCCTAACCACGGCCCTAGCAACGGCCCTAGCAACGGCCCTAGCAACGGCCCTAGCAACGGCCCTAGCAACGGCCCTAACAAAGGCCCTAGCAACGGCCCTAACAATGGCCCTAGCAACTGCCCTAACCACGGCTCTAGCAACGGCCCTAGCAACGGCCCTAGCAACGGCACTAACAAGGGCCCTAGCAACGGCCCTAGCAACGGCCCTAACAAGGGCCCTAGAAACGGCCCTAGCAACGGCCCTAACAAGGGCCCTAGCAACGGCCCTAACAACGGCCTTTGAAACGGCCCTAGGAACAACCCTAGCAACGGCCCTAGCAACGGCCCTAGCAACGGCCCTAACAAGGGCCCTAGCAACGGCCCTAACAAGGGCCCTAGCAACGGCCCTAACAAGGGCCCTAGCAACGGCCCTAGCAACGACCCTAGCAACGGCCCTAGCTACGGCCCTAGCAACGGCCCTAACAAGGGCCCTAGCAACGGCCCTAGCAACGGCCCTAGCAACGGCCCTAACAACGGCCCTAGCAACGGTCCTAACAAGGGCCCTAGCAACGGCCCTAACAAGGGCCCTAGCAACGGCCCTAGCAACGGCCCTAGCAACGGCCCTAGCAACGGCCCTAGCAACGGCCCTAACAAGGGCCCTAGCAACGGCCCTAACAACGGCCCTAGCAACGGCCCTAACCACGGCCCTAGCAACGGCCCTAGCAACGGCCCTAAAAACGGCCCTAGCAACTGCCCTAACCACGGCCCTAGCAACGGCCCTAGCAACGGCCCTAACAACGGCCCTAGCAACGGCCCTAGCAACGGCTTTAACAACGGCCCTAGCAACGGCCCTAACAACGGCCCTAGCAACGGCCCTAGCAATGGCGCTAGAAACGGCAATAGCAACGTCCCTAGCAACGGCCCTAACAAGGGCCCTAGCAACGGCCCTAGCAACGGCCTTAGCTACAGCCATAGCAACGGCCCTAACAAGGGCCCTAGCAACGGCCCTAGCAACGGCCCTAGCAACGGCCCTAGCAACGGCCCTAACAAGGGCCCTAGCAACGGCCCTAGCAACGGCCCTAGCAACGGCCCTAGAAACGGCACTAGCAATGGCCCTAGCAACGGCCCTAACAAGGGCCCTAGCAACGGCCCTCGCAACGGCCTTAGCAACGGCCCTAGCAACGGCCCTAACTTCGGCCCTAGCAACGGCCCTAGCAACGGCCCTAACAACGGCCCTAGGAACGGCCCTAACAACGGCCCTAGCAACGGCCCTAGCAACGGCCCTAGCAACGGCCCTAACAACGGCCCTAACCACGGCCCTAGCAACGGCCCTAGCAACGGCCCTAGCAACGGCCCTAGCAACGGCCATGGCAAAGGCCCTAGCAACGGCCCTAGCAACGGCTTTAACAACGGCCCTAGCAACGGCCCTAACAACGGCCCTAGCAACGGCCCTAGCAACGGCCCTAGAAACGGCCCTAGCAACGGCCCTAGCAACGGCCATAACAAGGGCCGTAGCAACGGCCCTAATAAGGGTCCTAGCAATGGCCCTAGCAAGGGCCCTAGCAACGGCCCTATCAACGGCCCTAGCAACGGCCCTAACAGGGGCCCTAGCAACGGCCCTAGCAACGGCCCTAACAACGGCCCTAACCACGACCCTAGCAACTGCCCTAGCAACGGCCCTAGCAACGGCCCTAGCAACGGCCCTAGCAACGGCCCTAACAAAGGCCCTAGCAACGGCCCTAAAAACGGCCCTAGCAACTGCCCTAACCACGGCCCTAGCAACGGCCCTAGCAATGGCCCTAACAACGGCCCTAGCAACGGCCCTAGCAACGGCCGAAGCAACGGCCCTAGCAACGGCCCTAGCAACGGCTTTAACAACGGCCCTAGCAACGGCCCTAACAGCGGCCCAAACAACGGCCGAAGCAACGGCCCTAGCAACGGCCCTAGCAACGGCTTTAACAACGGCCCTAGCAACGGCCCTAACAACGGCCCTAGCAACGGCCCTAGCAATGGCGCTAGAAACGGCAATAGCAACGTTCCTAGCAACGGCCCTAACAAGGGCCCTAGCAACGGTCCTAGCAACGGCCCTTACAACGGCCCTAGCAACGGCCCTAACAACGGCCCTTGCAACGTTGCTAACAAGGGCCCTAGCAACGGCCCTAACAACGGCCTTTGAAACGGCCCTAACAAGGGCCTTTGAAATGGCCCTAGGAACAACCCTAGCAACGGCCCTAGCAACGGCCCTAGCAACGGCCCTAACAAAGGCCCTAGCAACGGCCCTAAAAACGGCCCTAGCAACTGCCCTAACCACGGCCCTAGCAACGGCCCTAGCAACGGCCCTAACAACGGCCCTAGCAACGGCCCTAGCAACGGCTTTAACAACGGCCCTAGCAACGGCCCTAACAACGGCCCTAGCAACGGCCCTAGCAATGGCGCTAGAAACGGCAATAGCAACGTCCCTAGCAACGGCCCTAACAAGGGCCCTAGCAACGGCCCTAGCAACGGCCCTAACAAGGGCCCTAGCAACGGTCCTAGCAACGGCCCTTACAACGGCCCTAGCAACGGCCCTAACAACGGCCCTTGCAACGGCGATAACAAGGGCCCTAGCAACGGCCCTAGCAATGGCCATAGCAACGGCCTTAGCTACAGCCATAGCAACGGCCCTAACAAGGGCCCTAGCAACGGCCCTAGCAACGGCCCTAGCAACGGCCCTAGAAACGGCACTAGCAATGGCCCTAGCAACGGCCCTAACAAGGGCCCTAGCAACGGCCCTCGCAACGGCCTTAGCAACGGCCCTAGCAACGGCCCTAACTTCGGCCCTAGCAACGGCCCTAGCAACGGCCCTAACAACGGCCCTAGGAACGGCCCTAACAACGGCCCTAGCAACGGCCCTAGCAACGGCCCTAGCAACGGCCCTAACAACGGCCCTAACCACGGCCCTAGCAACGGCCCTAGCAACGGCCCTAGCAACGGCCCTAGCAACGGCCATGGCAAAGGCCCTAGCAACGGCCCTAGCAACGGCTTTAACAACGGCCCTAGCAACGGCCCTAACAACGGCCCTAGCAACGGCCCTAGCAACGGCCCTAGAAACGCCCCTAGCAACGGCCCTAGCAACGGCCATAACAAGGGCCGTAGCAACGGCCCTAATAAGGGTCCTAGCAATGGCCCTAGCAAGGGCCCTAGCAACGGCCCTATCAACGGCCCTAGCAACGGCCCTAACAGGGGCCCTAGCAACGGCCCTAACAACGGCCCTAGCAACGGCCCTAGCAACGGACCTAGGAACAGCCCTAGCAACGGCCCTAGAAACGGCCGTAGCAACGGCCCTAACAACGGCCCTAGCAACGGCCCTAACAAGGGCCTTTGAAATGGCCCTAGCAACGGCCCTAGCAACGGCCTTTGAAACGGCCCTAGCAACGGCCCTAGCAACGGCCCTAACAATGGCCCTAGCAACGGCCCCAACAAGGGCCCTAACAACGGACCTAACAACGGCCCTAGTAACGGCCCTAGCAACGGCCCTAGCAACGGCCCTAGCAACGGCCCTAGCAACGGCCCTAACAAGGGCCCTAGCAACGGCCCTAGCAACGGCCCTAGCAACGGCCCAAAAACGGCCCTAACAAGGGCCCTAGCAACGGCCCTAGCAACGGCCCTAACAACGGCCCTAGCAACGGCCCTAAGAAGGGCCCTATCAACGGCCCTAACAAGGGCCCTAGCAACGGCCCAAACAAGGGCCCTAGCAACGGCCCTAACAAGGGCCATAGCAACAGCCCTAGCAACGGCCCTAGCAATGGCCCTAGCTACGGCCCTAGCAACGGCCCTAGCAACGGCCCTAGCAACGGCCCTAGCAACGGCCCTAACAACGGCCCTAGCAACGGCCCTAACAAGGGCCCTAGCAACGGCCCTAGCAACGACCCTAGCAACGGCCCTAGCAACGGCCCTAGCAACGGCCCTAACAAGGGCCCTAGCAACGGCCCTAACAACGGCCCTTGAAACGGCCCTAGGAACAACCCTAGCAACGGCCCTAGCAACGGCCCTAGCAACGGCCCTAGCAACGGCCCTAGCAACGGATTTAACAACGGCCCTAGCAACGGCCCTAACAACGGCCCTAGCAACGACCCTAGCAACGGCCCTAGAAACGGCCCTAGCAACGGCCCTAGCAACGGCCCTAACAAGGGCCCTAGCAACGGCCCTAGCAACGGCCCTAGCAACGGCCCTAGCTACGGCCCTAGCAACGGCCATAAAAAGGGCCCTAGCAACGGCCCTAGCAACGGCCCTAGCAACGGCCCTAGCAACGGCCCTAACAAGGGCCCTAGCATCGGCCCTAGCAACGGCCCTAGCAACGGTACTAACAACGACCCTTACAGCGTCCCTAGCAACGGCCCTAGCAACGGCCCTAAAAAAAGCCCTAGCAACGGCCTTAACAACAGCCCTTGCAACAGCCCTAGAAACGGCCCTAGCAACGGCCCTAGCAACGGCCCTAGCCACGTCCCTAGCAACGGCCCTAACAAGGGCCCTAGCAACGGCCCTAACAAGGGCCCTAGCAACGGCCCTAACAAGGGCCCTAGCAACGGCCCTAACAAGGGCCCTAGCAACGGCCCTGACAAGGGCCCTAGCAACGGCCCTGACAAGGGCCCTAGCAACGGCCCTAGCAACGGCCCTAGCTACGGCCCTAACAAGGGCCCTAGCAACGGCCCTAGCAACGACCCTAGCAACGGCCCTAATAAGGGCCCTAGCAATGGCCCTAGCAATGGCCCTAGCAACGGCCCTAGCAACGGCCCTAGCTACGGCCCTAACAAGGGCCCTAGCAACGGCCCTAGCAACGGCCCTAATAAGTGCCCTAGCAACGGCCCTAGCAACGGCCCTAGCAACGGCCCTAGCAACGGCCCTAAAAAGGGCCCTAGCAACGGCCCTAACAAGGGCCCTAGCAACAGCCCTAACAACGGCCCTTGCAACGGCCCTAACAACGGCCCTAGCAACGGCCCTAACAACGGCCCTAGCAACGGCCCTAACAACGGCCCTAGCAACGGCCCTAGCAACGGCCCTAGCAACGGCCCTAACAACGGCCCTATCAACGGCCCTAACAAGGGCCCTAGCAACGACCCTAGCAACGGCCCTAGCAACGGCCCTAGCAACGGCTTTAACAACGGCCCTAGCAACGGCCCTAACAACGGCCCTTCAAACGGCCCTAGGAACAACCCTAGCAACGGCCCTAGCAACGGCCCTAGCAACGGCCCTAGCAACGGCCCTAGCAACGGATTTAACAACGGCCCTAGCAACGGCCCTAACAACGGCCCTAGCAACGACCCTAGCAACGGCCCTAGAAACGGCCCTAGCAACGGCCCTAGCAACGGCCCTAACAAGGGCCCTAGCAACGGCCCTAGCAACGGCCCTAGCAACGGCCCTAGCTACGGCCCTAGCAACGGCCATAAAAAGGGCCCTAGCAATGGCCCAAGCAACGGCCCTAGCAACGGCCCTAGCAACGGCCCTAACAAGGGCCCTAGCATCGGCCCTAGCAACGGCCCTAGCAACGGTACTAACAACGGCCCTTACAGCGTCCCTAGCAACGGCCCTAGCAACGGCCCTAAAAAAAGCCCTAGCAACGGCCCTAACAACAGCCCTTGCAACAGCCCTAGAAACGGCCCTAGCAACGGCCCTAGCAACGGCCCTAGCCACGTCCCTAGCAACGGCCCTAACAAGGGCCCTAGCAACGGCCCTAACAAGGGCCCTAGCAACGGCCCTAACAAGGGCCCTAGCAACGGCCCTAACAAGGGCCCTAGCAACGGCCCTAACAAGGGCCCTAGCAACGGCCCTAACAAGGGCCCTAGCAACGGCCCTAGCAACGGCCCTAGCCTCGGCCCTAGCAACGGCCCTAATAAGGGCCCTAGCAACGGCCCTAGCAACGGCCCTAGCAACGGCCCTAGCAACGGCCCTAACAAGGGCCCTAGCAACGGCCCTAACAAGGGCCCTAGCAACAGCCCTAACAACGGCCCTTGCAACGGCCCTAACAACGGCCCTAGCAACGGCCCTAACAACGGCCCTAGGAACGGCCCTAACAACGGCCCTAGCAACGGCCCTAGCAACGGCCCTAGCAACGGCCCTAACAACGGCCCTAACCACGACCCTAGCAACTGCCCTAGCAACGGCCCTAGCAACGGCCCTAGCAACGGCCCTAGCAACGGCCCTAACAAAGGCCCTAGCAACGGCCCTAAAAACGGCCCTAGCAACTGCCCTAACCACGGCCCAAGCAACGGCCCTAGCAACGGCCCTACCAACGGCCCTACCAACGGCCCTAACAACGAGCCTAGCAACGGCCCTAGCAACGGCCCTAACAAGGGCCCTAACAACGGCCGTAACAACGGCCCTAGCAACACCCTAGCAACGGCCCTAACAAGGGCCCTAGCAACGGCCCTAACAAGGGCCCTAGCAACGGCCCTAACAAGGGCCCTAGCAACGGTCCTAACAAGGGCCCTAGCAACGGCCCTAGCAACGGCCCTAGCTACGGCCCTAGCAACGGCCCTAGCAACGGCCATAGCAACGGCCCTAGCAACGGCCCTAGCAACGGCCGTAGCAATGGCCCTAGCAACGGCCCTAGCAACGGCCCTAACAAGGGTCCTAGAAACGGCCCTAGCAACGGCCCTAACAACGGTCCTAGCAACGGCCCTAGCAACGGCCATAGCAACGGCCCTAACAAGGGCCCTAGCAACGGCCCTAAGAATGGCCCTTGAAACGGCCCTAGGAACAACCCTAGCAACGGCCCTAGCAACGGCCCTAGCAACGGCCCTAGCAACGGCCCTAACAAGGGCCCTAGCAACGGCCCTAACAACGGCCTTTGAAACGGCCCTTGCAATGGCCCTAGCAACGGCCCTAGCAACAGTTCTAACAACGGCCCTAACAACGGCCCTAGCAACGGCCCTAGCACCGGCCCTAACAACGGCCCTAGCAACAGCCCTAGCAACGGCCCTAGCAACGGCCCTAACAACGGCCCTAACCACGGCCCTAGCAATGGCCCTAGCAACGGCCCTAGCAACGGCCCTAGCAACGGCCCTAACAAAGGCCCTAGCAACGGCCCTAGCAACGGCCCAAACAACGGCCCTAACCACGGCCATAGCAACGGCCCTAGCAACGGCCCTACCAAAGGCCCTAGCAACGGCCCTTGCAACGGCCCTAACAAGGTCCCTAGCAACGACCCTAGCAACGGCCTTAGCAACTGCCCTAGCAACGGCCCTAACAAGGGCCCTAGCAACGGCCCTAGCAATGGGCCTAGCAACGGCCCTAGCAACGGCCCTAACAAGGGCCCTAGCAACGGCCCTAGCAACGGCCCTAGCAACGGCCCTAGCAACGGCCCTTGCAACGGCCCTAACAAGGTCCCTAGCAACGACCCTAGCAACGGCCTTAGCCACAGCCCTAGCAACGGCCCTAACAAGGGCCCTAGCAACGGCCCTACCAAAGGCCCTAGCAACGGCCCTTGCAACGGCCCTAGCAACGGCCCTAGCAACGGCCCTAGCAACGGCCCTAACAAGGGCCCTAGCAACGGCCCTAACAAGGGCCCTAGCAACGGCCCTAGCAACGGCCCTAGCAACGGCCCTAACAAGGGCCCTAGCAACGGCCCTACCAACGGCCCTAACAACGGCCCTAACAACGGCCCTAGCAACGGCCCTAGCAACGGCCCTACCAACGGCCCTACCAACGGCCCTAACAACGGCCCTAGCAACGGCCCTAACAACGGCCCTAGCAATGGCCCTAGCAACGGCCCTAACAAGGGCCCTAGCAACGGCCCTAACAAGGGCCCTAGCAACGGCCCTAACAAGGGCCCTAGCAACGGCCCTAACAAGGGCCCTAGCAACGGCCCTAACTAGGGCCCTAGCAACGGCCCTAAAAAGGGCCCTAGCAACGGCCCTAACAAGAGCCCTAGCAACGGCCCTAGCAACGGTCCTAGGAACGGCCCTAGCAATGGCCCTAGCCACGGCCCTAACAAGGGCCCTAGCAACGGCCCTAGCAACGGCCCTAACAACGGCCCTAGCAACGGCCCTAGCAACGGCCCTAGCAACGGCCCTAGCAACGGCCCTAACAAGGGCCCTAGCAACGGCCCTAACAACGGCCCTTGAAACGGCCCTAGGAAAAACCCTAGCAACGGCCCTAGCAACGGCCCTAACAAGGGCCCTAACAATGGCCGTAACAACGGCCCTAGCAACACCCTAGCAACGGCCCTAGCAACGGCCCTAGCAACGGTCCTAACAAGGGCCCTAGCAACGGCCCTAACAACGGCCTTTGAAACGGCCCTAGCAATGGCCCTAGCAACGGCCCTAACAAGGGCCCTAACAACGACCCTAACAACGGCCCTAGCAACGGCCCTAGCAACGGCCCTAGCAACGGCCCTTGAAACGGCCCTAGGAAAAACCCTAGCAACGGCCCTAGCAACGGCCCTAACAAGGGCCCTAACAATGGCCGTAACAACGGCCCTAGCAACACCCTAGCAACGGCCCTAACAAGGGCCCTAGCAATGGCCCTAACAAGGGCCCTAGCAACGGCCCTAACAAGGGTTCTAGCAACGGCCCTAACAAGGGCCCTAGCAACGGCCCTAGCAACGGCCCTAGCTACGGCCCTAGCAACGGCCCTAGCAACGGCCGTAGCAACGGCCCTAGCAACGGCCCTAGCAACGGCCCTAACAAGGGCCCTAGCAACGGCCCTAACAACGGCCCTTGAAACGGCCCTAGGAAAAACCCTAGCAACGGCCCTAGCAACGGCCCTAACAAGGGCCCTAACAATGGCCGTAACAACGGCCCTAGCAACACCCTAGCAACGGCCCTAGCAACGGCCCTAGCAACGGTCCTAACAAGGGCCCTAGCAACGGCCCTAACAACGGCCTTTGAAACGGCCCTAGCAATGGCCCTAGCAACGGCCCTAACAAGGGTTCTAGCAACGGCCCTAACAAGGGCCCTAGCAACGGCCCTAGCAACGGCCCTAGCTACGGCCCTAGCAACGGCCCTAGCAACGGCCGTAGCAACGGCCCTAGCAACGGCCCTAGCAACGGCCCTAACAAGGATCCTAGAAACGGCCCTAGCAACGGCCCTAACAACGGCCCTAGCAACGGCCCTAGCAACGGCCCTAGCAACGGCCCTAACAAGGGCCCTAGCAATGGCCCTAAGAACGGCCCTTGAAACGGCCCTAGGAACAACCCTAGCAACGGCCCTAGCAACGGCCCTAGCAACGGCCCTAACAAGGGCCCTAGCAACGGCCCTAACAACGGCCTTTGAAACGGCCCTAGCAACGGCCCTAGCAACGGCCCTAGCAACAGCCCTAACAACGGCCCTAGCAACGGCCCTAGCAACGGCCCTAGCACCGGCCCTAGCAACGGCCCTAACAAGGGCCCTAGCAACGGCCCTAGCAACGGCCCTAGCAACGGCCCTAGCAACGGCCCTTGCAACGGCCCTAACAAGGTCCCTAGCAACGACCCTAGCAACGGCCTTAGCAACAGCCCTAGCAACGGCCCTAACAAGGGCCCTAGCAACGGCCCTACCAAAGGCCCTAGCAACGGCCCTTGCAACGGCCCTAGCAACGGCCCTAGCAACGGCCCTAGCAACGGCCCTAGCAACGGCCCTAACAACGGCCCTAGCAACGGCCCTAGCAACGGCCCTACCAACGGCCCTACCAACGGCCCTAACAACGGCCCTAGCAACGGCCCTAGCAACGGCCCTAACAACGGCCCTAGGAATGGCCCTAGCGACGGCCCTAACAAGGGCCCTAGCAACGGCCCTAACAAGGGCCCTAGCAACGGCCCTAACAAGGGCCCTAGCAACGGCCCTAATCAGGGCCCTAGCAACGGCCCAAACCAGGGCCCTAGCAACGGCCCTAGCAACGGCCCTAGCAACGGTCCTAGAAACGGCCCTAGCTACGGCCCTAGCAACGGCCCTAACAAGGGACATAGCAACGGCCCTAGCAATGGCCCTAGCCACGGCCCTAACAAGGGCCCTAGCAACGGCCCTAGCAACGGCCCTAACAACGGCCCTAGCAACGGCCCTAGCAACGGCCCTAACAAGGGCCCTAGCAACGGCCCTAACAACGGCCCTTGAAACGGCCCTAGGAAAAACCCTAGCAACGGCCCTAGCAACGGACCTAGCAACGGCCCTAACAAGGGCCCTAGCAACGGCCCTAACAAGGGCCCTAGCAACGGCCCTAACAAGGGCCCTAGCAACGGCCCTAGCAACGGCCCTAGCAACGGCCCTAGCAACGGCCCTAGCAACGGCCCTAGCAACGGCCCTAGCAAGGGTCCTAGAAACGGCCCTAGCAACGGCCCTAACAACGGCCCTAGCAACGGCCCTAAGAAGGGCCCTAGCAACGGCCCTAAGAACGGCCCTTGAAACGGCCCTAGGAACAACCCTAGCAACGGCCCTAGCAACGGCCCTAGCAACGGCCCTAACAACGGCCCTAGCAACGGCCCTAACAAGGGCCCTAGCAACGGCCCTAGCAACGGCCCTAGCAACGGCCCTAACAAGGGCCCTAGCAACGGCCCTAGCAACGGCCCTAGCAACGGCCCTAACAAGGGCCCTACCAACGACCCTAACAACGGCCCTAGCAACGGCCCTAGCAACGGCCCTAACAAGGGCCCTAGCAACGGCCCTAGCAACGGCCCTAACAACGGCCCTAGCAACGGCCCTACCAACGGCCCTACCAACGGCCCTAACAACGAGCCTAGCAACGGCCCTAGCAACGGCCCTAGCAACGGCCCTAACAACGGCCCTAGTAACGGCCCTAGCAACGGCCCTAGCAACGGCCCTAGCAACGGCCCTAGCAACGGCCCTAACAAGGGCCCTAGCAACGGCCCTAGCAACGGCCCTAGCAACGGCCCTAGAAACGGCCCTAACAAGGGCCCTAGCAACGGAGCTAGCAACGGCCCTAGCAATGGACCTAACAACGGCCCTAGCAACGGCCCTAGCAACGGCCCTAGCAACGGCCCTAAAAAGGGCCTCAGCAACGGCCCTAACAACGGCCCTTGCAACGGCCCTAGCAACGGCCCTAGCAACGGCCCTAACAACGGCCCTAGCAACGGCCCTACCAAGGGCCCTAACAACGGCCCTAGAAACGGCCCTAGCAACGGCCCTAGCAAAGGCCCTAGCAACGGCCCTAGCAACGGCCCTAACAAGGGCCCTAGCAACGGCCCTAACAAGGGCCCTAGCAACGGCCCTAACAAGGGCCCTAGCAACGGCCCTAACAAGGGCCCTAGCAACGGCCCTAACAAGGGCCCTAGCAACGGCCCTAGCAACGGCCCTAGCAACGGCCCTAGCTACGGCCCTAGCAACGGCCCTAGCAACGGCCCTAACAACGGCCCTTTCAACTGCCCTAACAACGGCCCTAGCAACGGCCATAGCAACGGCCCTAGCAACGGCCCTAGCAACGGCCCTTTCAACGGCCCTAACAACGGCCATAGCAACGGCCCTAGCAATGGCCATAACTCGGCCATAGCAACGGCCCTAGCAACGGCCCTAACAAGGGCCCTAGCAACGGCCCAAACAAGGGCCCTAGCAACGGCCCTAGCCACGGCCCTACCAACGTCCCTAACAACGGCCCTTGCAACGGCCCTAAAACGTCCCTAGCAACGGCCCTAGCAACGGCCCTAACAACGGCCCTAGCAACGGCCGTAGCAACGGCCCTAGCAACGGCCCTGGCAACGGCCCTAGCAACGGCCCTAGCAACGGCCCTAGCAACGGCCCTAGCAACGGCCCTAAAAAGGGCCCTGGCAACGGCCCTAACAAGGGCCCTAGCAACGGCCCTAACAACGGCCCTAACCACGGCCCTAGCAACGGCCCTAGCAACGGCCCTAGCAACGGCTTTAACAACGGCCCTAGCAACAACCCTAACAACGGCCCTAGCAACGGCCCTAGCAACGGCCCTAGAAACGGCCCTAGCAACGGCCCTAGCAACGGCCCTAACAAGGGCCCTAAAAACGGCCCTAACAACGGACCTAGCAACGGCCCTAACAAGGGCCCTAGCAACGGCCCTAGCAACGGCCCTAGCAACGGCCTTAACAAGGGCCCTAGCAACGGCCCTAGCAACGGCCCTAACAAGGGCCCTAGCAACGGCCCTAACCACGGCCCTAGCAACGGCCCTAACAACGGCCCTAGCAACGGCCCAGACAACGGCCCTAACAATGGCCCTTTCAACGGCCCTAGCAACGGCCATAGCAACGGCCCTAGCAACGGCCCTAACAACGGCCCTTTCAACGGCCCTAACAACGGCCATAGCAACGGCCCTAGCAATGGCCCTAACAACGGCCCTAACAACGGCCCTTGCAACGGCCCTAGCAACGGCCGTAGCAACGGCCCTAGCAACGGCCCTAGCAACGGCCCTAGCAACGGCCCTAGCAACGGCCCTAGCCTCGGCCCTAGCAACGGCACTAGCAATGGCCCTAGCAACGGCCCTAACAAGGGCCCTAGCAACGGCCCTAGCAACGGCCCTAGCAACGGCCCTAGCAACGGCCCTAAAAATGGCCCTGGCAACCGCCTTAACAAGGGCCCTAGCAACGGCGCTAACAACGGCCCTAACAAGGGCCCTAGCAACGGCCCTAGCAACGGCCCTAACAACGGCCCTAACCACGGCCCTAGCAACGGCCCTAGCAACGGCCCTAGCAACGGCCCTAACAAGGGCCCTAAAAACGGCCCTAACAACGGCCCTAGCAACGGCCCTAACAAGGGCCCTAGCAACGGCCCTAGCAACGGCCCTAGCAACGGACCTAACAACGGCCCTAGCAACGGCCCTAGCAACGGCCCTAGCAACGGCCCTAACAAGGGCCCTAGCAACGGCCCTAGCAACGACCCTAACAACGGCCCAAACAACGGCCCTAGCAACGGCCCTAGCAACGGCCTTAGCAACTCCTTTAACAACGGCCTTAGCAACGGCCCTAACAACCGCCCTAAAAACGGCCCTAGCAATGGCCCTAGCAACGGCCCTAACAAGGGCCGTAGCAACGGCCCTAACAAGGTCCCTAGCAACGGCCCTAGCAAGGGCCCTAGCAACGGCCCTCCCAACGGCCCTAGCAACGGCCCTAGCAACGGCCCTAACAAGGGCCCTAGCAACGGCCCTCCCAACGGCCCTAGCAACGGCCCTAGCAACGGCCCTAACAAGGGCCCTAGCAACGGCCCTCGCAACGGCCCTAGCAAAGGCCCTAGCAACGGCCCTAACAAGGGCCCTAGCAATGGCCCTAGCAAGGGCCCTAGCAACGGCCCTCCCAACGGCCCTAGCAACGGCCCTAGCAACAGCCCTAACAAGGGCCCTAGCAACGGCCCTCGCAACGGCCCTAGCAACGGCCCTAGCAACGGACTTAATAACGGCCCTAGCAACGGCCCTAACAACGGCCATTGCAACGGCCCTAGCCATGGCCCTTGCAACGGCCTTAGCAACGGCCCTAGCAACGGCCCTAGCTACAGCCCTAGCAACGGCCCTAGGAACGGCCCTAACAATGGCCATTGCAACGGCCCTAGCCACAGTACTTGCAACGGCTTTAGCAACGGCCCTAGCAACGGCCCTAGCTACAGCCCTAGCAACGGCCCTAACAAGGGCCCTAGCAACGGCCCTAGCAACGGCCCTAGCAACGGCTATAACAAGGGCCCTAGCAACGGCCGTAGCAACTCCCCTAGCAACGGACCTAACAACGGCCCTAGCAACGGCCCTAGCAACGGCCCTAGAAACGGCCCTAGCAATGGCCCTAGCAACGGCCCTAACAAGGGCCCTAGCAACGGCCCGAGCAACGGCCATAGCAACGGCCTTAGCTACAGCCATAGCAACGGCCCTAACAAGGGCCCTAGCAACGGCCCTAGCAACGGCCCTAGCAACGGCCCTAGCAACGGCCCTAACAAGGGCCCTAGCAACGGCCCTAGCAACGGCCTTAGCAATGGCCCTAGCAACGGCCCTACAAGGGCCCTAGCAACGGCCCTAGCAACGGCCCTAACAAGGGCCCTAGCAACGGCCCTAGCAACGGCCCTAACAAGGGCCCTAGCAACGGCCCTCGCAACGGCCTTAGCAACGGCCCTAGCAACGGCCCTAACATCGGCCCTAGGAACGGCCCTAACAACGGCCCTAGCAACGGCCCTAGCAACGGCCCTAGCAACGGCCCTAACAACGGCCCTAACCACGGCCCTAGCAACGGCCCTAGCAACGGCCCTAGCAACGGCCCTAGCAACGGCCATGGCAAAGGCCCTAGCAACGGCCATAGCAACGGCTTTAACAACGGCCCTAGCAACGGCCCTAACAACGGCCCTAGAAACGGCCCTAGCAACGGCCCTAGCAGCGGCCCTAGAAACGGCCCTAGCAACGGCCCTAGCAACGGCCCTAATAAGGGCCCTAGCAAAGGTCCTAGCAACGGCCCTAGCAACGGCCCTAGCAACGGCCCTAACAAGGGCCCTAGCAACGGCCCTAACAACGGCCCTAGAAAGGCCCTAACAAGAACCCTAGCAACGGCCCTAACAACGGCCTTTGAAACGGCCCTAGCAACGGCCCTAACAATGGCCCTAGCAACGGACCCAACAAGGGCCCTAACAACGGACCTAACAACGGCCCTAGTAACGGCCCTAGCAACGGCCCTAGCAACGGCCCTAACAAGGGCCCTAGCAACGGCCCTAGCAACGGCCCTAGCAACGGCCCTAGAAACGGCCCTAACAAGGGCCCTAGCAACGGAGCTAGCAACGGCCCTAGCAACGGACCTAACAACGGCCCTAGCAACGGCCCTAAACGGCCCTAGCAACGGCCCTAAAAAGGGCCTCAGCAACGGCCCTAACAACGGCCCTTGCAACGGCCCTAGCAACGGCCCTAGCAACGGCCCTAACAACGGCCCTAGCAACGGCCCTACCAAGGGCCCTAACAACGGCCCTAGAAACGGCCCTAGCAACGGCCCTAGCAAAGGCCCTAGCAACGGCCCTAGCAACGGCCCTAACAAGGGCCCTAGCAACGGCCCTAACAAGGGCCCTAGCAACGGCCCTAACAAGGGCCCTAGCAACGGCCCTAACAAGGGCCCTAGCAACGGCCCTAGCAACGGCCCTAGCAACGGCCCTAGCTACGGCCCTAGGAACGGCCCTAACAAGGGCCCTAGCAACGGCCCTAGCAACGGCCCTAGCAACGGCCCTAGCAACTGCCCTAACAAGGGCCCTAGCAACGGCCCTAGCAACGGGCCTAACAAGGGCCCTAGCAACGGCCCTAACCAGGGCCCTAGCAACGGCCCTAACAACGGCCCTAGCAACGGCCCTAGCAACGGCCCTAACAACGGCCATAGCAACGGCCCTAGCAACGGCCCTAACAACGGCCATAGCAACGGCCCTAGCAACGGCCCTAACAAGGGCCCTAGCAACGGCCCTAGCAACGGCCCTACCAACGTCCCTAACAACGGCCCTTGCAACGGCCCTAAAATGTCCCTAGCAATGGCCCTAGCAACGGCCCTAACAACGGCCCTAGCAACGGCCCTAGCAACGGCCCTAGCAACGGCACTAGCAACGGCCCTAGCAACGGCCCTAACAACGGCCCTAGCAACGGTTCTAAAAAGGGTCCTGGCAACGGCCCTAACAAGGGCAATAGCAACGGCCCTAGCAACAGCCCTAGCAACGGCCCTAGCAACGGCCCTAACAACGGACCTAGCAACGGTTCTAAAAAGGGTCCTGGCAACGGCCCTAACAAGGGCCCTAGCAACGGCCCTAGCAATGGCCCTAGCAACGGCCCTAGCAACGGCCCTAGCAACGGCCCTACCTACGGCCCTAGCAACGGCCCTAACAAGGGCCCTAGCAACGGCCCTAACAAGGGCCCTAGCAACGGCCCTAACAAGGGCCCGAGCAACGGCCCTAACAAGGGCCCTAGCAACGGCCCTAGCAACGGCCCTAACAACGGCCCTAGCAATGGCCCTAAAAAGGGCCCTGGCAACGGCCCTAAAAAGGGCCCTTGCAACGGCCCTAGCAACGGCTTTAACAACGGCCCTAGCAACGGCCCTAACAACGGCCCTAGCAACGGCCCTAGCAACGGCCCTAGAAACAGCCCTAGCAATGGCCCTAGCAACGGCCCTAACAAGGGCCCTAGCAACGGCCCGAGCAACGGCCATAGCAGCGGCCTTAGCTACAGCCATAGCAACGGCCCTAACAAGGGCCCTAGCAACGGCCCTAGCAACGGCCCTAGCAACGGCCCTAACAAGGGCCCTAGCAACGGCCCTAGCAACGGCCTTAGCAACGGCCCTAGCAACGGCCCTAACAAGGGCCCTAGCAACGGCCCTAGCAACGGCCCTAACAAGGGCCCTAGCAACGGCCCTAGCAACGGCCCTAGCTACGGCCCTAGCAACGGCCCTAACAAGGGCCCTAGCAACGGCCCTAGCAACGGCCCTAACAACGGCCCTAGCAACGGCCCTAGCAACGGCCCTAGCAACGGCCCTAGCAACGGCCCTAGCAACGGCCCTAACAAAGGCCCTAGCAACGGCCCTAACAATGGCCCTAGCAACTGCCCTAACCACGGCTCTAGCAACGGCCCTAGCAACGGCCCTAGCAACGGCACTAACAAGGGCCCTAGCAACGGCCCTAGCAACGGCCCTAACAAGGGCCCTAGAAACGGCCCTAGCAACGGCCCTAACAAGGGCCCTAGCAACGGCCCTAACAACGGCCTTTGAAACGGCCCTAACAAGGGCCCTAGCAACGGCCCTAGCAACGGCCCTAGCAACGGCCCTAACAAGGGCCCTAGCAACGGCCCTAACAAGGGCCCTAGCAACGGCCCTAACAAGGGCCCTAGCAACGGCCCTAACAAGGGCCCTAGCAACGGCCCTAGCAACGGCCCTAGCAACAGCCCTAGCAACGGCCCTAACAAGGGCCCTAGCAACGGCCCTAACAAGGGCCCTAGCAACGGCCCTAACAAGGGCCCTAGCAACGGCCCTAACAAGGGCCCTAGCAACGGCCCTAACAAGGGCCCTAGCAACGGCCCTAACAAGGGCCCTAGCAACGGCCCTAACAAGGGCCCTAGCAACGGCCCTAGCAACAGCCCTAGCAACGGCCCTAACAAGGGCCCTAGCAACGGCCCTAACAAGGGCCCTAGCAACGGCCCTAACAAGGGCCCTAGCAACGGCCCAAACAAAGGCCCTATCAACGGCCCTATCAAGGGCCCTAGCAACGGCCCTAGCAATGGCCCTAGCTACGGCCCTAGCAACGGCCCTAACAAGGGCCCTAGCAACGGCCCTAGCAACGGCCCTAGCAACGGCCCTAGCAACGGCCCTAACAAGGGCCCTAGCAACGGCCCTAGCAACGGCCCTAGCAACGGCCCTAGCAACGGCCCTAACAAGGGCCCTAGCAACGGCCCTAGCAACGGCCCTAGCAACGGCCCTAGCAACGGCCCTAACAACGGCCCTAGCAACGGCCCTAACAAGGGCCCTAGCAACGGCCCTAACAACGGCCCTTCAAACGGCCCTAGGAACAACCCTAGCAACGGCCCTAGCAACGGCCCTAACAAGGGCCCTAGCAACGGCCCTAACAAGGGCCCTAGCAACGGCCCTAACAAGGGCCCTAGCAACGGCCCTAGCAACGACCCTAGCAACGGCCCTAGCTACGGCCCTAGCAACGGCCCTAACAAGGGCCCTAGCAACGGCCCTAGCAACGGCCCTAGCAACGGCCCTAACAACGGCCCTAGCAACGGTCCTAACAAGGGCCCTAGCAACGGCCCTAACAAGGGCCCTAGCAACGGCCCTAGCAACGGCCCTAGCAACGGCCCTAGCAACGGCCCTAGCAACGGCCCTAACAAGGGCCCTAGCAACGGCCCTAACAAGGGCCCTAGCAATGGCCCTAACAAGGGCCCTAGCAACGGCCCTAACAAGGGCCCTATCAACGGCCCTAGCAACGGCCCTAGCAACGGCCCTAGCAACGGCCCTAACAAGGGCCCTAGCAACGGCCCTAGCAACGGCCCTAGCAATGGCCCAAACAAGGGCCCTAGCAACGGCCCAAACAAGGGCCCTAGCAACGGCCCTAACAAGGGCCCTAGCAACGGCCCTAACAAGGGCCCAAACAACGGCCCTAACAACGACCCTTGCAACGGCCCTAGCAACGGCCCTAGAAACGGCCCTAACAAGGGCCCTAGCAACGGCCCTAGCAACGGCCCTAGCAACGGCCCTAACAAGGGCCCTAGCAACGGCCCTAGCAACGGCCTTAGCAACGGCCCTAACAAGGGCTCTAGCAACGGCCCTAACAACGGCCCTTGCAACGGCCCTAGCAAAGGCCCTAGCAACGGCCCTAGCAACGGCCCTAGCAACGGCCCTAACAAGGGCTCTAACCACGGCCCTATCAACGGCCCTAGCAACGGCCCTAGAAACGGCCCTAGAAACGGCCCTAACAAGGGCCCTAGCAACGGCCCTAACAAGGGCCCTAGCAACGGCCCTAACAAGGGCCCTAGCAACGGCCCTAACAAGGGCCCTAGCAACGGCCCTAACAACGGCCCTAGCAACGGCCCTAGCAAAGGCCCTAACAAGGGCCCTAGCAACGGCCCTAGCAACGGCCCTAGAAACGGACCTAACAACGGCCCTAGCAACGGCCCTAGAAACGGCCCTAGCAACGGCCCTAAAAAGGGCCCTAGCAACGGCCCTAACAACGGCCCTTGCAACGGCCCTAGCAACGGCCCTAGCAACGGCCCTAACAACGGCCCTAACAACGGCCCTAGCAAAGGCCCTAGCAACGGCCCTAACAACGGCCCTAGCAACGGCCCTAGCAACGGCCCTAGCAACGGCCCTAACAACGGCCCTAACCACGGCCCTAGCAACGGCCCTAGCAACGGCCCTAGCAACGGCCCTAGCAACGGCCCTAACAAAGGCCCTAGCAACGGCCCTAGCAACGGCCCAAACAACGGCCCTAACCACGGCCATAGCAACAGCCCTAGCAACGGCTTTAACAACGGCCCTAGCAACGGCCCTAACAACAGCCCTAGCAACGGCCCTAGCAACGGCCCTAGCAACGGCCTTACCAAAGGCCCTAGCAACGGCCCTTGCAACGGCCCTAACAAGGTCCCTAGCAACGGCCCTAGCAACGGCCCTAGCAACGGCCCTAGCAACGGCCCTAACAAGGGCACTAGCAACGGCCCTAGCAACGGCCCTAGCAACGGACCTAACAACGGCCCTAGCAACGGCCCTAACAACGGCCCTTGCAACGGCCCTAGCAACGGCCCTAGCAACGGCCCTAGCAACGGCCCTAGCAACGGCCCTAACAACGGCCCTAACCACGGCCCTAGCAACGGCCCAAACAACGGCCCTAACCACGGCCCTAGCAACGGCCCTAGCAACGGCCCTAACAAGGGCCCTAGCAACGGCCCTAACAACGGCCTTTGAAACGGCCCTAGCAACGGCCCTAGCAACGGCCCTAACAAGGGCCCTAGCAACGGCCCTAGCAACGGCCCTAACAACGGCCCTAGCAACAGCCCTACCAACGGCCCTAACAACTGCCCTAACAAGGGCCCTAGCAACGGCCCTAGCAACGGCCGTAGCAACGGCCCTAGCAACGGCCCTAGCAACGGCCCTAGCAACGGCCCTAGCAACGGCCCTAGCAACAGCCCTACCAACGGCCCTAACAACTGCCCTAACAACGGCCCTAGCAACGGCCCTAGCAACGGCCCTAGCAACGGCCCTAACTACGGCCTTTGAAACGGCCCTAGCAACGGCCCTAGCAACGGCCCTAACAAGGGCCCTAGCAACGGCCCTAGCAACGGTCCTAACAACGGCCCTAGCAACAGCCCTACCAACGGCCCTAACAACTGCCCTAACAACGGCCCTAGCAACGGCCCTAGCAACGGCCCTAACAATGGCCCTAACAACGGCCGTAACAACGGCCCTAGCAACGGCCCTAGCAACGGCCCTAACAAGGGCCCTAGCAACGGCCCTAACAAGGGCCCTAGAAACGGCCCTAACAAGGGCCCTAGCAACGGCCCTAGCAACGACCCTAGCAACGGCCCTAACAACGGCCCTAGCAACGGCCCTACCAACGGCCCGAGCAACGGCCCTAACAACGGCCCTAGCAACGGCCCTAGCAACGGCCCTACCAACGGCCCTACCAACGGCCCTAGCAATGGCCCTAGCAACGGCCCTAACAACGGCCCTAGCAATGGCCCTAGCAACGGCCCTAACAAGGGCCCTAGCAACGGCCCTAACAAGGGCCCTAGCAACGGCCCTAACAAGGGCCCTAGCAACGGCCCTAACAAGGGCCCTAGCAACGGCCCTAACAAGGGCCCTAGCAACGGCCCTAAAAGGGCCCTAGCAACGGCCCTAACAAGGGCCCTAGCAACGGCCCTAGCAATGGCCCTAGGAACGGCCCTAGCAATGGCCCTAGCCACGGCCCTAACAAGGGCCCTAGCAACGGCCCTAGCAACGGCCCTAACAACGGCCCTAGCAACGGCCCTAGCAACGGCCCTAGCAACGGCCCTAGCAACGGCCCTAACAAGGGCCCTAGCAACGGCCCTAGAAACGGCCCTAGCTACGGCCCTATAACGGCCCTAACAAGGGCCCTAGCAACGGCCCTAGCAACGGCCCTAACAAGGGCCCTAGAAACGGCCCTAGGAACAACCCTAACAACGGCCTTAGCAACGGCCCTAGCAACGGCCCTAACAACGGCCCTAGCAACGGCCCTAACAAGGGCCCTAGCAACGGCCCTAACAAGGGCCCTAGCAACGGACCTAACAAGGGCCCTAGCAGCGGCCCTAACAAGGGCCCTAACAACGGCCCTAACATGGGCCCTAGCAGCGGCCCTAGCAACGGCCCCAGCAACGGCCCTAGCAACGGCCCTAGCAACGGCCCTAACAAGGGCCCTAGCAACGGCCCTAACAAGAACCCTAACAACGGCCCTAGCAACGGCCCTAGCTACGGCCCTAGCAACGGCCCTAACAAGGGCCCTAGCAACGGCCCTAGCAACGGCCCTAGCAACGGCCCTAACAGTGGCCCTAACCACGGCCCTAGCAACGGCCCTAACAATGGCCCTAGCAACTGCCCTAACCACGGCTCTAGCAACGGCCCTAGCAACGGCCCTAGCAACGGCACTAACAAGGGCCCTAGCAACGGCCCTAGCAACGGCCCTAACAAGGGCCCTAGAAACGGCCCTAGCAACGGCCTTAACAACGGCCCTAGCAACGGCCCTAGCAACGGCCCTAACAATGGCCCTAGCAACGGCCCTAACAAGGGCCCTAGCAACGGCCCTAACAAGGGCCCTAGCAACGGCCCTAACAAAGGCCCTAGCAGCGGCCCTAACAAGGGCCCTAGCAACGGCCCTAACAACGGCCCTTGAAACGGCCCTAGGAACAACCCTAACAACGGCCCTAGCAACGGCCCTAGCAACGGCCCTAGCAACGGCCCTAGCAACGGCCCTAAAAAGGGCCCTAGCAACGGCCCTAACAAGAGCCCTAGCAACGGCCCTAGAAACGGCCCTAACAAGGGCCCTAGCAATGGCCCTAACCACAGCCATTGAAACGGCCCTAGCAACGGCCCTAGCAACGGCCCTAACAAGGGTCCTAGCAACGGCCCAAACAAGGGCCCTAGCAACGGCCCAAGCAACGACCCTAGAAACGGCCCTAACAACGGCCCTTGCAACGGCCCTAGCAACGGCCCTAACAACGGCCCTAGGAACGGCCCTAACAACGGCCCTAGCAACGGCCCTAACAACGGCCCTAGCAACGGCCCTAACAAGGGCCCTAGCAACGGCCCTAGCAACGGCTTTAACAACGGCCCTAGCAACAGCCCTAACAACGGCCTTAGCAACGGCCCTAACAACGGCCCTAGAAACGGCCCTAGCAACCGCCCTAGCAACGGCCCTAACAAGGGCCCTAAAAACAACCCTAACAACAGCCCTAGCAACGGCCCTAGCAACGGCCCTAACAACGGCCCTAGCAACGGCCCTAGCAACGGCCCTAACAACGGTCCTAGGAACGGCCCTAACAACGGCCCTAGCAATGGCCCTAGCAACGGCCCTAGCAAAGGCCTTAGCAACGGCCCTAGCAATGGCTTTAACAACGGCCCTGGCAACGGCCCTAACAACGGCCCTGGCAACGGCCCTAGCAACGGCCCTAGAAACGGCCCTAGCAATGGCCCTAGCAACGGCCCTAACAAGGGCCCTAGCAACGGCTTTAACAACGGCCCAAACAACGGCCCTAACAACGGCCCTAGAAACGGCCCTAGCAACGGCCCTAGCAACGGCCCTAACAAGCGCCCTAGCAACGGCCCTAGCAACGGCCCTAGCAACGGCCTCAAAAAGGGCCCTAGCAACGGCCCTAACAACGGCCCTTGCAACGGCCCTAGCAACGGCCCTAACAACGGCCCTAGCAACGGCCCTAGCAACGGCCCTAACAAGGGCCCTAGCAACGGCCCTAACCAGGGCCCTAGCAACGGCCCTAGCAACGGCCCTAACAAGGGCCCTAGCAACGGCCCTAGCAACGGCCCTACCAACGGCCCTAACAAGGGCCCTATCAACAGCCCTAGCAATGGCCCAAACAAGGGCCCTAGCAACGGCCCTAACAAGGGTCCTAGCAACGGCCCAAACAAGGGCCCTAGCAACGGCCCAAGCAACGACCCTAGAAACGGCCCTAACAACGGCCCTAGCAACGGCCCTAACAAAGGCCCTTGCAACGGTTCTAGCAACGGCCGTAGCAACGGCCCTAGCAACGGCCCTAGCAACGGCCCTAACAAGGGCCCTGGCAACGGCCCTAACAACGGCCCTTGCAACGGCCCTAGCAACGGCCCTAACAACGGCCCTAGGAACGGCCCTAACAACGGCCCTAGCAACGGCCCTAACAACGGCCCTAGCAACGGCCCTAACAAGGGCCCTAGCAACGGCCCTAGCAACGGCTTTAACAACGGCCCTAGCAACGGCCCTAACAACGGCCCTAGAAACGGCCCTAGCAACCGCCCTAGCAACGGCCCTAACAAGGGCCCTAAAAACAACCCTAACAACAGCCCTAGCAACGGCCCTAGCAACGGCCCTAACAACGGCCCTAGCAACGGCCCTAGCAACGGCCCTAACAACGGTCCTAGGAACGGCCCTAACAACGGCCCTAGCAACGGCCCTAGCAACGGCCCTAGCAACGGCCCTAACAACGGCCCTAACCACGGCCCTAGCAACGGCCCTAGCAACGGCCCTAGCAACGGCCCTAGCAAAGGCCTTAGCAACGGCCCTAGCAACGGCTTTAACAACGGCCCTGGCAACGGCCCTAACAACGGCCCTGGCAACGGCCCTAGCAACGGCCCTAGAAACGGCCCTAGCAACGGCCCTAGCAACGGCCCTAACAAGGGCCCTAGCAACGGCTTTAACAACGGCCCAAACAACGGCCCTAACAACGGCCCTAGCAACGGCCTAAGCAACGGCCCTAACAAGGGCCGTAGCAACGGACCTAACAACGGCCCTAGGAACGGCCCTAGCAACGGCCCTAGCAACGGCCTCAAAAAGGGCCCTAGCAACGGCCCTAACAACGGCCCTTGCAACGGCCCTAGCAAAGGCCCTAGCAACGGCCCTACCAACGGCCCTAAAAACGGCCCTAGCAACGGCCCTAGCAACGGCCCTAACAACGGCCCTAGCAACGGCCCTAGCAACGGCCCTAACAAGGGCCCTAGCAACGGCCCTAGCAATGGCCCTAACAAGGGCCCTAGCAACGGCCTAAACCAGGGCCCTAGCAACGGCCCTAGCAATGGCCCTAACAAGGGCCCTAGCAACGGCCTAAACCAGGGCCCTAGCCACGGCCCTAACAAGGGCCCTAGCAACGGCCCTAGCAACGGCCCTAGCAACGGCCTTTGAAACGGCCCTAGCAACGGCCCTAGCAACGGCCCTAGCAACGGCCCTAGCAACGGCCCTAGCAACGGCCTTAACAAGGTCCCTAACAACGACCCTAACAACGGCCCTAGCAACGGCCCTAGCAACGGCCCTACCAACGGCCCTAGCAACGGCCCTACCAACGGCCCTAACAAGGGCCCTAGCAACGGCCCTAGCAACGGCCCTAACAAGGGCCCTAGCAACGGCCCTAACAAGGGCCCTAGCAACGGCCCTAACAAGGGCCCTAGCAACGGCCCTAACAAGGGCCCTAGCAACGGCCCTAGCAACGGCCCTAGCAACGGCCCTAGCAACGGCCCTAGCTACGGCCCTAGCAACGGCCCTAGCAACGGCCATAGCAACGGCTCTAGAAACGGCCCTAGCAACGGCCCTAGCAACGGCCCTAGCAACGGCCCAACAAGGGCCCTAGCAACGGCCCTAAGAACGGCCCTTGAAACGGCCCTAGGAACAACCCTAGCAACGGCCCTAGCAACGACCCTAGCTACGGCCCTAGCAACGGCCCTAACAAGGGCCCTAGCAACGGCCCTAGCAACGGCCCTAGCAACGGCCCTAGCAACGGCCCTAACAAGGGCCCTAGCAACGGCCCTAGCAACGGCCCTAGCAACGGCCCTAGCAACGGCCCTAACAACCGCCCTAGCAACGGCCCTAGCAACGGCCCTAACAAGGGCCCTAGCAACGGCCATAGCAACGGCCCTACCAACGGCCCTAGGAATGGCCCTAGCAACGGCCCTAGAAACGGCCCCAAAAAGGGCCCAAGCAACGGCCCTAACAACGGCCCTTGCAACGGCCCTAGCAACGGCCCTAGAAACGGCCCTACCAACGGCCCTAACAACGGCCCTTGAAACGGCCCTAGGAACAACCCTAACAACGGCCCTAGCTACGGCCCTAGCAACGGCCCTAACAAGGGCCCTAGCAACGGCCCTAGCAACGGCCCTAACAATGGCCCTAGCAACGGTCCTAGCAACGGCCCTAACAAGGGCCCTAGCAACGGCCCTAACAAGGGCCCTAGCAACGGCCCTAACAAGGGCCCTAGCAACGGCCCTAACAAGGGCCCTAGCAACGGCCCTAGCAACGGCCCTAGCTACGGCCCTATAACGGCCCTAACAAGGGCCCTAGCAACGGCCCTAGCAACGGCCCTAGCAACGGCCCTAGCAACGGCACTAACAAGGGCCCTAGAAACGGCCCTAGCAACGGCCCTAGCAATGGCCCTAGCAACGGCCCTAGCAACGGCCCTAGCAACGGCCCTAGCAACGGCCCTAGCAACGGCCCTAACAAGGGCCCTAGCAACGGCCCTAACAAGGGCCCTAGCAACGGCCCTAACAAGGGCCCTAGCAACGGCCCTAACAAGGGCCCTAGCAACGGCCCTAGCAACGGCCCTAGCAACGGCCCTAACAAGGGCCCTAGCAACGGCCCTAGCAAGGGCCCTAGCAACGGCCCTAACAAGGGCCCTAGCAACGGCCCTAGCAACGGCCCTAGCAACGGCCCTAAAAAGGGCCCTAGCAACGGCCCTAGAAACGGCCCTAACAAGGGCCCTAGAAATGGCCCTAGCAACGGCCCTAACCACGGCCCTAGAAACGGCCCTAGCAACGGCCCTAACAACGGCCCTAGCAACGGCCCTAACCAGGGCCCTAGCAACGGCCCTAACAACGGCCCTTGAAACGGCCCTAGGAACAACCATAACAACGGCCCTAGCAACGGCCCTAGCAACGGCCCTAACAACGGCCCTAGCAACGGCCCTAACAAGGGCCCTAGCACGGCCCTAACAAGGGCCCTAGAAACGGCCCTAACAAGAGCCCTAGCAACGGCCTTAACAAGGGCCCTAACAACAGTCCTAGCAACGGCCCTAGCAACGGCCCAAGCAACGGCCCTAACAAAGGCCCTAGCAAGGGCCCTAGCAACGGCCCTAACAACGGCCCTAAAAACGGCCCTAACAAGGGCCCTAACAACGGCCCTAGCAACGGCCCCAACAACGGCCCTAGCAACGGCCCTAACAACGGCCCTAGCAACGGCTCTTGCAACAGCCCTAACAACGGCCCTAAAAACGGCCCTAGCAACGGCCCTAGCAACGGCCCTAGAAACGGCCCTAGCAACGGCCCTAGCAACGCCACTAGCAACGGCCCTAGCAACGGCCCTAGCAACGGTCCTAGCAACGGCCCTAGCAACGGCCCTACCAATGGCCCTAGCAACGGCCCTAGCAACGGCCCTACCAATGGCCCTACCAACGGCCCTAGCCACGGCCCTAGCAACGGCCCTAGCAACAGCCCTACCAATGGCCCTACCAACGGCCCTAACAACGGCCCTAACAAGAACCCTAACAACGGCCCTAACAATGGCCCTAGCAACGGCTCTAACAACGGCCCTTGCAACGGCCCTAACAACGGCCCTAGCTACAACCCTAGCAACGGCCCTAACAACGACACTAGCAACAACCCTAGCAACGGCCCTAACAACGGCCCTAACTACGGCCCTAGCAACGACCCTAAAACGGCCCTAGCAACGGCCCTAGCAACGGCCCTAACAACGGCCCAAACAACGGCCCTAGCAACGGCCCTAACACCGGCCCTAGCAACGGCCCTAGCAACGGCCCTAGAAACGGCCCTAACCACGGCCCAAACAGGGGCCCTAACAACGGCCCTAACAACGGCCCTAACAAGGGCCCTAACAACGGCCCTAGCAACGGCCCTAGCAACGGCCCTAGCAACGGCCCGAACAAGGGCCCTAACAACGGCCCTAACAAGGGCCCTAAAAACGGCCCTAACAACGGCCTTAGCAATGGCCCTAGAAACGGCCCT
Organism: Micromys minutus; assembly: GCF_963924665.1. Taxonomy (NCBI): domain Eukaryota; kingdom Metazoa; phylum Chordata; class Mammalia; order Rodentia; family Muridae; genus Micromys; species Micromys minutus. The sequence goes on from NC_137978.1 coordinate 4,192,728, forward strand.
AACAACGGCCCTAGCAACGGCCCTAACAAGTGCCTTAGCAACGGCCCTAGCAACGGCCCTAACAACGGCCCTAGCAACGGCCCTAACAACGGCCCTAACAACGGCCCTAGCAACGGCCTTAGCAACGGCCCTAGCAACGGCCCTAGCAACGGCCCTAACAAGAGCCCTAACAACGGCCCTAGCAACGGCCCTAGCAACGGCCCTAGCAACGGCCCTAGCAACGGTTCTAGCAACGGCCCTAGCAACGGCCCTAGCAACGACCCTAACAAGGGCCCTAGCAACGGCCCTAGCAACGGCCCTAGCAACGGCCCTAGCAACGGCCCTAGCAACGGCCCTAGCAACGGCCCTAGAAACGGCCCTAGCAACGGCCCTAGCAACGGCCCTAGCAACGGCCCTAGCAACGGCCCTAGAAACGGCCCTAGCAACGGCCCTAGCAACGGCCCTAGCAATGGCCCTACCAATGGCCCTACCAACGGCCCTAGCCACGGCCCTATCAACGGCCCTAGCAACGGCCCTACCAATGGCCCTACCAACGGCCCTAACAAGGGCCCTAACAACCGCCCTAACAGCGGCCCTAACTACGGCCCTAGCAACGACCCTAAAACGGCCCTAGCAACGGCCCTAGCAACGGCCCTAACAACGGCCCAAACAACGGCCATAGCAACGGCCCTAACACCGGCCCTAGCAACGGCCCTAGAAACGGCCCTAACCACGGCCCAAACAGGGGCCCTAACAACGGCCCTAACAACGGCCCTAACAAGGGCCCTAACAACGGCCCTAACAAGGGCCCTAAAAACGGCCCTAACAACGGCCTTAGCAATGGCCCTAACACCGGCCCTAGCAACGGCCCTAGCAACGGCCCGAACAAGGGCCCTAACAACGGCCCTAACAAGGGCCCTAAAAACGGCCCTAACAACGGCCTTAGCAATGGCCCTAACACCGGCCCTAGCAACGGCCCTAACAACGGCCCTAGCAACGGCCCTAGCAACGGCCCTAACCTCGGCCCAAACAAGGGCCCTAACATCGGCCCTAACAAGGGCCCTAAAAACTGCCCTAGCAACGGCCCTAGCAACGGCCCTAGCAACGGCCCTAACAAGTGCCTTAGCAACGGCCCTAGCAACGGCCCTAACAACGGCCCTAGCAACGGCCCTAACAACGGCCCTAACAACGGCCCTAGCAACGGCCTTAGCAACGGCCCTAGCAACGGCCCTAGCAACGGCCCTAACAAGAGCCCTAACAACGGCCCTAGCAACGGCCCTAGCAACGGCCCTAGCAACGGCCCTAGCAACGGCCCTAGAAACGGCCCTAGCAACGGCCCTAGCAACGGCCCTAGCAAAGGCCCTAACAAGGGCCCTAGCAACGGCCCTAGCAACGGCCCTAGCAACGGCCCTAGCAACGGCCCTAGCAACGGCCCTAGCAACGGCCCTAGCAACGGCCCTAGCAACGGCCCTAGCAACGACCCTAACAAGGGCCCTAGCAACGGCCCTAGCAACGGCCCTAGCAACGGCCCTAGCAACGGCCCTAGCAACGGCCCTAGCAACGACCCTAGAAACGGCCCTAGCAACGGCCCTAGCAACGGCCCTAGCAACGGCCCTAGCAACGGCCCTAGAAACGGCCCTAGCAACGGCCCTAGCAACGGCCCTAGCAACGGCCCTAGCAACGGCCCTAACAACGGCCCTAGCAACGGCCCTAGAAACGGCCCTAGCAACGGCCCTAGCAACGGCCCTAGCAAAGGCCCTAACAACGGCCCAAACAGGGGCCCTAACAACCCCCCTAACAACGGCCCTAGCAACGGCCCTAACAAAGGCCCTAGCAACGGCCCTAGCAACGGCCCTAGCAACGGTTCTAGCAACGGCCCTAACAACGGCCCTAGCAACGGCCCTAGCAACGGCCCTAGCAACGGCCCTAACAAAGGCCCTAGCAACGGCCCTAGCAACGGCCCTAGAAACGGCCCTAGAAACGGCCCTAGCAACGGCCCTAGCAACGGCCCTAGCAAAGGCCCTACAACGGCCCAAACAGGGGCCCTAAAAACGGCCCTAGCAACAACCCTAGCAACGGCCCTAGAAATAGCCCTAACATCGGCCCTAACAACGGCCCTAGCAACGGCCCTAGCAACGGCCCTAGCAACGGCCCTAACAACAGCCCTAGCAACGGTCCTAGAAACGGCCCTAACAAGAGCCCTAACAACGGCCCAAACAACGGCCCTAGCAACGGCCCTAACACTGGCCCTAGCAACGGCCCTAACAACGGCCCTAGCAACGGCCCTAGAAACGGCCCTAACCACGGCGCAAACAGGGGCCCTAACAACGGCCCTAACAACGGCCCTAACAAGGGCCCTAACAACGGCCCTAGCAACGGCCCTAGCAACGGCCCTAGCAACGGCCCGAACAAGGGCCCTAACAACGGCCCTAACAAGGGCCCTAAAAACGGCCCTAACACCGGCCCTATCAACGGCCCTAACAACGGCCCTAACAAGGGCCCTAAAAACTGCCCTAGCAACGGCCCTAGCAACGGCCCTAACAAGTGCCTTAGCAACGGCCCTAGCAACGGCCCTAACAACGGCCCTAGCAACGGCCCTAACAACGGCCCTAACAACGGCCCTAGCAACGGCCTTAGCAACGGCCCTAGCAACGGCCCTAGCAACGGCCCTAACAAGAGCCCTAACAACGGCCCTAGCAACGGCCCTAGCAACGGCCCTAGCAACGGCCCTAGCAACGGTTCTAGCAACGGCCCTAGCAACGGCCCTAGCAACGACCCTAACAAGGGCCCTAGCAACGGCCCTAGCAACGGCCCTAGCAACGGCCCTAGCAACGGCCCTAGCAACGGCCCTAGCAACGACCCTAACAAGGGCCCTAGCAACGGCCCTAACAACGGCCCTAGCAACGGCCCTAGAAACGGCCCTAGCAACGGCCCTAGCAACGGCCCTAGCAAAGGCCCTAACAACGGCCCAAACAGGGGTCCTATCAACGGCCCTAACAACGGCCCTAGCAACGGCCCTAACAAAGGCCCTAGCAACGGCCCTAGCAACGGCCCTAGCAACAGCCCTAGCAAAGGCCCTAACAACGGCCCAAACAGGGGCCCTAAAAACGGCCCTAGCAACAACCCTAGCAACGGCCCTAGAAATGGCCCTAACATCGGCCCTAACAACGGCCCTAGCAACGGCCCTAGCAACGGCCCTAGCAAAGGCCCTAACAACAGCCCAAACAGGGGCCCTAACAACGGCCCTAACAACGGCCCTAGCAACGGCCCTAACAAAGGCCCTAGCAACGGCCCTAGCAACGGCCCTAGCAGCGGCCCTAGCAACGGCCCTAACAACGGCCCTAGCAGCGGCCCTAGCAACGGCCCTAACAGCGGCCCTAGCAACGGCCCTAACAGCGGCCCTAGCAACGGCCCTATCAACGGCCCTAACAACGGCCCTAACAGCGGCCCTAGCAACGGCCCTAGCAACGGCCCTAACAACGGCCCTAACAACGGCCCTAGCAACGGCCCTAACAACGGCCCTAGCAGCGGCCCTAGCAACGGCCCTAACAACGGCCCTAACAACGGCCCTAGCAACGGCCCTAGCAACGGCCCTAACAACGGCCCTAGCAACGGCCCTAGCAACGGCCCCAGCAACGGCCCTAGCAACGGCCCTAGCAACGGCCCTAGCAACGGCCCTAACAACGGTCCTAGCAACGGCCCTAGCAGCGGCCCTAACAACGGCCCTAACAGTGGCCCTAGCAACGGCCCTAACAACGGTCCTAGCAACGGCCCTAGCAACGGCCCTAGCAACGGCCCTAAAAACGGCCCTAACAACGGCCCTGACAAGAGCCCTAACAACGGCCCTGCCAACGGCCGTAACAACGGCCCTGACAACGGCCCTAGCAACGGCCCTAGCAACGGCCCTAGCAACGGCCCTAGCAACGGCCCTAACAGCGGCCCTAGCAACGGCCCTAACAGCGGCCCTAACAACGGCCCTAACAACGGCCCTAACAGCGGCCCTAGCAACGGCCCTAGCAACGGCCCTATCAACGGCCCTAACAACGGCCCTAGCAACGGCCCAAACAACGGCCCTAGCAACGGCCCTAACAAGGGCCCTAGCAACGGCCCTAACAAGGGCCCTAGCAACGGCCCTAACAAGGGCCCTAGCAACGGCCCTAACAACGGCCCTAACAACGGCCCTAGCAACGGCCCTAGCAACGGCCCTAACAACGGCCCTAACAACGGCCCAAACCACGGCCCTAACAGCGGCCCTAGCAACGGCCCAAACAACGGCCCTAGCAACGGCCCTAACAAGGGCCCTAGCAACGGCCCTAACAAGGGCCCTAGCAACGGCCCTAACAAGGGCCCTAGCAACGGCCCTAACAACGGCCCTAACAACGGCCCTAGCAACGGCCCTAGCAACGGCCCTAACAACGGCCCTAACAACGGCCCTAACCACGGCCCTAACAGCAAAGGGAATGTTCCATGCCCCTGCCCCAGCCCCAGCCCCAGCCCCAGCCCCAGCCCTAGCCCAACCCTTACTCTAACCATGTCAGTGTGTCCAACAGGTGAGGGCGGGCACAAGATACCACACGGCCTGTGATAGGGCAGTGAAAAAGAGAGGCAGGCTGAGAATTTTAGACAGAGAATATGGAGGAAAGAAGATGAAGGAAGAGAAGGACAACCCAGATCTGCAGGACTTTAAATAGCCACAGGTAGCTACGAATATCTTATCAGGGATTGGATAATTATAGGACTATTTGTCTTATCTAGGTGGGCAGTTCATATCACTATCACTTGGCTCTGAGTTTGCTGTGTGGACATTTTGAGGGGTAAGAATTTACTGATGTAATCTAATTGATTTAAAACAAAATATGGCTGCTAGAAATTGAGATCAAGTCACTTGTGCAGCTAACACTTTACTGATACAGGCATTTCCCAGCCCCCAGTTTTTGTTTTATGGAACAAGATCTCAATACATAACCAACTCTGGACAGCCTTTTATTCAGTCTCTGCTCCACACTTTTTCTCTGTATTTCCTTTAGACAGAAGCAATTCTGGGTTAAAAAATTGGAGATGAGTGGGTGGCCCCCAACCAGGGGCCACGCCTATTCTATAGGTTCTCCTTCCCCTTTGGGCATTTCAGCTTATCTCATCCCAGTTGGGTCCTGGGAGCCTCTTGCTTTCTTGGCATCTGAAATTTGCTGGTGGCTACCCCCATTTCCCCATCCCCCATTGCTACACAGCTCCATTCAACTTCCAGACCCTCTGCATATCATTCTTCTCTCTTCCCATACTGATCCCACCCCCTTTCTCCCTTACCCTCCTCTCTTCCTCCCAAGTCCCTCCCCCTACCTCTCATGCATATTTTATTCCCCGTTCTAAGGACTAAAACATCCACACTTTGGTCTTCCTTCTTTTTGAGCTTCATGTGGTCTGTAAATTGTATATCGACTTATCAGTGAGTTCTTTTTGTGTGTTCTTTTGTGACTAGGTTACCTCACTCAGGATGATATTTTCTAGTTCTATCCATTTGCCTAAGAATTTCATGAAGTCATTGTTTTTAATATCTGAGTAGTACTGCATTGTGTAAATGTACCACATTTTCTGTATCCATTCCTCTGTTGAAGGACATCTGGGATATGTCCAGCTTCTGGCTATTATAAATAAGGCTGCTATGAACATAGTGGAGAATGTGTCCTTGTTATATGTTGAAACATTTTTCAGGTATATGCCCAGTAGTTTATATATATATATATATATATATATATATATATATATATATATATATATATATATATATATACAAGCTTGGATTGGGATGCCATAAGTAGGCCAAGATGACTTTGAACTCTCCTAAGTGCTAAAAGGTTAATTCATTTACAAATTGCATTTTAGAATCTAACAAATATCACCTTTATTAAAAGAGGGTAACTGTGTTTTCAAGCAGCAGCTTTATTAAAATATAATTAATATGAAGCACCCAGTTTTGAATATTGAATCTATGTTCTAAATCATGTAATAGCTAAGTATCATATCACAATGAGTTTAAATCAATAGAACCGAATTACTAATGTGAGAACCACAGTATCAAGTAACTACTAAAATGTCAGTGGCAATCACCAGACTGGCATTCAAAGTGGTCGAGGGAATTTAAGCACTTTGCAGAGAAGATGTCTAGGCAAACCAAACCTTGAGGGAGAAACTAACATGAACAACAGAGTAAAAGGCAACAAGCTCACTTTGAAAGCAATAGTGCTGGTTCTGAGAAGCCTCCTTGTAAATGGACACATTATACACAGTGTCATCAGAACAGGGACGTATTACTAAGTCACACTTCTACTACATACTGGTTCTTCTACTATTCACCCAGTAACAAATTAGCCTGGAGGAAGCATGGCTGTGGCATTACTTAAGAATTAGGAGAACTGCCTTGGCATTAAAGAATGAAAATAAAATTCCAACTAAATCTGAAAAAAATCAAATTTAACTTATTAAGTATAATAAAACCAAAAATACAGAAGGAATAGGCACAGCAGTACGCGTATGTAAGACGGAAAACACAGTAAAGACAGGCAGGTTTATAAGAGGGACAGACACAAGAGAATTTTATGTTCAAGGCTAACCTGTACTACTCACACTCTATCTCAAAAAGTAAAAAGCAAAAACAAGATCCCAGCCTGGGAGGGCTGGGAGGGATCGAGCCCAAGACAACCACTAGCCCTGTGCCATCCAGTAAGTGAGCTAGCCTATTAGCCTATGACAACAGTCCAGCTCCATGCAGAACCTAAAAGGCAGACCATGCCCAAGATGACACCTGCCCAGTGACACACTGCATGGGCAGGGCATAGCATACATGAAACCACTCCTGCGACAACCCCTGGTGCCACTAAGAGGAACAAGTAAGTGGTATAGATATAGAAAAGAGAAGAATGATTTGTGGACAATGTAGAGAGGCAGAACTGGAGACTCAAGCGTAGTCAGGAACAGCCTGATGAGAGCGAGAGCTGGTAAGCCCACCTAAGGCGATGGTGAGGTCCTGGCTTGTGCTGCCACCGAGGTCCATTTCTGGGTCTGTGGCAGAGATCTGTTAGAACCAAAGGCCAGGTATATATTCCTGGTCTGTACTATCACCTGAGACCATGCTGATGTGTGAGGGATGTGAAGAACTGTCCCCACCGCTTGCCTGGGCATCCTGAGAGAGCTGGCCCTGTGGGCATAAGAGTGGAAGAGCTGACCCACCTTTTAGCCAGCTGCAGTATTCAGGAAAGTGAGGCCAGCCAAGAGGCTGTGAGTCTGGGAGAGGAGAGAGAGAGAGAGAGAGAGAGAGACAGAGAGAGAGAGAGAGAGAGAGAAAGAGAGAGAGAGACCCTCTCCTGCCCCTCACCCTTATCACTTGTGGTTCTGGGGTCATAACAGCAAGAGAGCTGCCACTGCCCTTCACTTAGACAGCACAGTTGGGTGGTAGGGTTGCAGGTGAGCTGGCCCCAGGTCACTAGAGCAAGAGAACTGTCCCTGTCCCTCACCAGCTGCAACACTTGGGAGAGGTCCCTATACCTCATCTGGGTAGCAAAGTAGAGCTGGCCCTAGTTTTGGGGTTTATGAGTGAACTAGCAATGAAGGCATGAGATCAGGAAAGCCAACCCTGCTACTTGCTGGATTAGACATTGAATGAGCTAGCCAAAGCAGGGCTAGAGAGATCACCCCAGCCGTGAAGGTGAAAGAGAGGTAGTGGGCTGGCCAGATCATTCGGAGCTTTGATTTGGCCCACCCCAACACCTACCCCATCAATGAACTGCTATACTATATCCTACAGGATCTCAACAACACAGAGCAACATGATATCCGAGAGGAGTCCCAGTGCAGTTCCAGATAGTGTTGCAGAAGCCAAAAGCCTCAAGAACTAGATCAATGAGTCACTGCAATAAACACTGCAACAAAGAATTGTAGACAACAGGGTGTACACTGTGACACACGACAGCTTCCACAATGACATGGCTTTTTTTTTTTTTTTTTTTTTTTTTAGTGTGGGAGTTCAAAATGGTGAAGGGTGAGTGAGAGGAAACAGAAAATTGGTGGAATTGGGTCATGATGTAAAATTCCCAAATAAACAATAAAACATTTTTTAAAAAAAGCAAAATCAAGAGACAAGAAGTCACTGTAATATCTATTTATTAAAACTGTCATAAGACGAGGACGCAGGCCTGGTGAGACTGTGCTGTGAGTACCCTGGGAACAGAAAGGTATGGGCTGAGCATGCAGAAAGCATCCCCCCACCCCCACCCAAGCAGGAACTCTTCTAAAGTGACTCAGTTTCCACCAGGAGGGCCAGTGCGTGCAGACTAAACGCTCAGGCCATCTGACTCCAGGAACAGCTGAGATCCAGGGATATAGACCAGGTACTCGTGAGAGAGGGGAACTAATCACTGACAACAAGACCGCATATAATCACAGACAACAAGATGGCAATAGGAAAGCGAAAGTACTTACCCAATGGAAACCAAAACAACCTGGCAACACCAGAACCCAGCTCTCACGTCACAGCAAATAGCGGAATGCCAAACACTCCAAAAAAAAAAAAGACTCAGACCTGAAATCACAAAAGATGATAGAGATCCTTAACCAAGAACGGGAGGAAAGCATAAAGAAATAGAAGCTTTTAAGGAGGAAACAAGAAAAACACTCAAAGAAATCAAAGAACTAGAGGAAAACAGAACCAAAGAGATAAAGGAATGAAAGAAGGAATATAAAATGGAAATGGGAACAATAAACAAAACACTAAAAGAGACAACCCTCGAAGAATAAAACCTAAAAAAGAAATCAGGAGTCACAGACGCAAACATCTCCAACAGACTACAAGAGATGGAAGAGAGAAACTCGGGGGCCGAAGACAATATGGAAATCATAGACAAAACAGTCAGAGAAGATGCAAAAGCCAAAAAGCTCCTAAACAAAAATATCCAGGAGATCCAGGACACAATGAGAAGACCAAACCTAAGGATAATAGGAATAGAAGGCAAAGAATATCAACTAAGAGGCAGAGTAAATATCTTCAACAAAATCATAGAAGAAAACTTCCCTACCCTTAAGAAGGAGATGACCATGAGAATAAAAGAAGCCTACAGAACTCCAAATAGAGTGGACCAGAAATGAAATTCTTCACCACACATAATAATCAGAATGCCAAGTGCCCAAAGCAAAGAAAGTATACTAAAAGCAGTAAGCGGAAAAAAGGTCATGTAACAAACATATAAAGGCAGACCAATCAGAATCACACCTGACTTTTCAACAGAGAGTATAAAAGCTAGAAGATCCTGGACAGATATCATGCAGACCCTAAGAGAACACAAGTTTCAGCCCAAGCTGCTATACCCAGCAAAACTATCAATCACCATATATGGAGAGACCAAGATATTCCAGGATAAAACTAATTTACACAATAACTGACAAAAAACCCAGCACTACAACGAATTAGAGGTGGAAAACCCACTACACCGAGGGAGACTACAGCCTAGTAAAAACAAGAAAATACCTAAGCAAGAAAACCAAAAGAAGAAAGATACACAGGCACAATTCTACCTCTAAAAGCAAAAATAGCAGGAAACAGCAACCACTATTCCTTAATATCTGTTAACATAAATGGAGTCAATTCCCCCAATTAAAAGATATAGGCTATGAGACTGGATACATAAACAGAATCCAGAATTTTGCTGCATACAGGAAATTAATCTCAGAAACAAATACAGACACTATCTCAGAGTAAAAGGTTGGGAAAAAAACCTTCCAAGCAAACGGCCCCAAGAAGCAAGCTGGAGTGACCATTCTAATATCAAATAAAGTAGATTTTCAACCAAAAGTTATCAAAAAAGATAAGGAACGACACTTTTTACTCATTACAGGGAAAATTTGTCAGGAGGAACTCTCAATCCTTAACGTATATGCTCAAAACACAAGAGCACCCATATTCATAAAAGAAACCCTACTAAAGCTCAAAAGATACATCGCACTGCACACAATAATAGTGGGAGACTTCAACACCCCACTCTCATCAATGGACAGATCATGGAAACAGAAACTGAACAAGGACACAGTAAAACCAGCAGAGGTTCTGAACCATTTGGAATTAATAGACATCTACAGAACATTTCATCCTAAAACAAAAGAATACATCTTCTTCTCAGCACCTCACAGCACCTTCTCCAAAATTGACCATATAATCACACAAAAAGCCTCAATAGATATAAGAAGATTGAAATACTACCATGCATCCTATCAGATCACCATGGTCTAAGCCTGGTCTTTAATAACAACAAAGACAACAAAAAGTTCATATACACATGGAAAGTAAACGATGCTATATTAAACAATAGCATAGTCAAACAAGAAATAAAGAAAGAAAATGAGGATTTTCTAGAATTTAATGAAAATGAAAACACAAAATATCCAAACCTATGGGATATAATTAATGCAGCACTGAGAGGAAAACTCATAGCTCTGAGTGCTTCCAAAAAGAAACTGAAAAGAGCATACACTAGCAACTTGATAGCACAGTTGATAGCTCTAGAACAACAAAAAAGCATATACACCCAAGAAGAGTAGAGGGCAAGAAATAATCAAACTCAGAGCAGAAAGTGACCAAATAGAAACAAAAAGAACCATTCAAAGAATCAACAAAACCAAGATCTGGTTCTTTGAGAAAATTAACAAGATTGATAAACCCCTAGCCAGACTAACTAGAGGGTAAAGAGAGAGTATTCAAATTAACAAAATCAGAAACGAATGTGAAGACATAACATCAGAAACTGAGGAAATTGAAGAAATCATAAGATCCTACTACAAAAGCCTATACTCAAATAAAGCTGGAAAATCTGGAAGAAATGAATTCCTAGATAGATGCCAGAACTAAAGTTAAACCAGGACCAGGTGAACAATCTAAATAATCCCATAACAACTAAAGAAATAGAAGCAGTCATCAAAAGCCTCCCAACCAAAAAAAGCCCAGGTCCAGATGGGTTCAGTGCAGAATTCTATCAAACATTTACTGACGATCTAGTACCAATACTCTCCAAACTATTTCACAAAATAGAGTCACATGGAACACTACTAAACTCATTTTTCCAGGCCACAATAACCCTCATTCCTTAACCACACAAAGACCCTACAAGGAAAGAGAACTTCAGACCAATCTTACTTATAAACATTGATGCAAAAATACTCAACAAAATCCTTGCAAACCGAATCCAAGAACACATCAAAATGATCAATCACCATAATCATCAAGTAAGCGTCATCCCTGGGATGCAGGGATGGTTTAATATACAGAAATCCATCAATGTAATCCACCATATAAACAAACTCAAAGAAAAAAAAACATGTGGTTATCTCACTAGAAGCTGAGAAAGCATTTGACAAAATTCAACACCCCTTCATGTTAAAAGTCCTGGAAATAACAGGAATCCAAAGCCCATACTTTAACATAATAAAAGCAATATACAGAAAACCAATAGCCAACATCAAACTTAACAGTGGGAAACTTGAAGCAATCCCACTAAAATCAGGGACTAGACAACGCTGCCCATTCCCTGGCTACGTATTCAACATTGTACTGGAAGTCCGGGCTGGAGCAATTAGACAGAAAAAGGAAATCAAACGGATACAAATTGGAAAAGAAGTAAAAACATCACTGTTTGCAGATGACATGATAGTGTACTTAAGTGACCCCAAAAATTTCACCAGAAAACTTCTACAGCTGATAAAAAAGTTCAGCAAAGTGGGTGGATATAAAATTAACTCAAACAAATGAGTAGCCTTTCTCTACTCAAAGGACAAACATGTGGAGGGAACAGATATCCTTCGCGATTGTCACAAACAATATGAAATACCTTGTTGTGACTCTAAGTAAGGAAGTGAAAAACCTATATGACAAGAACTTCAACTCTCTAAAGAAGGAAATTGAGGAAGATCTCAGAAAATGGAAAGATCTCCCATGCTCATGGATTGGAAGGATCAACATTGTAAAAATGGCCATCTTACCAAAAGCAATCTACAGATTCAATGCAATCCCCATCAAATTTCCAAACCAGTTCTTCACTGAGTTGAAAAGAGCAATGTGCAATTTTATCTGGAGTAACAAAAGACCTAGAATAGCAAAATCCATTCTCAACAACAAGAAAACATCTGTGAGAATCACTATCCCTGCCTTCAAGCTATATTACAAGGCAATTGTGCTGAAAACTGTATGGTACTGGTACAGAAATAGGCATGTGGATCAATGGAACAGAATAGAAGATCCAGAAATGAGCCCTTACACATATGGTCACTTGATTTTTGACAAAGGAGCTGAAAACATTCAATGGAAAAAGGACTGTCTCTTCAACAAATAGTGTTGGACCAATTGGCACTCAGCATGCAGAAGAATGAAAATAGACCCTTTCTTATCTCCTTGTACAAAGCTCAAGTGCAAGTGGATCAATAACCTCCACATTAAACCAGGTAGTCTGAAACTATTAGAAGAGAAAGTCAGGAAAACCTTAGAACACATAGGCACAGAAGAAAATTTCCTAAACAGAACACCAATGATTAGTGTTCTAAGGTCAAATATGGACAAATTGGACTTAATGAGATTGCAAAGTTTCTGTAAGGCTAAGAACACTGTCAAGAAAACAAAATGGCAGCCAACAGATTGGGAAAAGATCTTTACCAACCCCACATCTGATAGAGGCCTAATATCCAAGATATACAAAGAACTCAAGAAGTTAGACACCAGAAAATCAAACAACACTATTAAAAAATGGGGCACAGAGCTAAACAAAAAGTTCTTAGTTGAGGAATATCGAATGACTGAGAAGCATCTAAGAAACTGCTAGACATCCTTAGCCATCAGGGAAATGCAAATCAAAACAACCCTGAGATTCCATGTCAGACCAGTCAGAATGGCTAAGATGACAAAATTCAGATGACAGCAGATGGTGGCGAGGATGTGGAGAAAGAGGAACACTTCTTCACTCTTGGTGGGGTTGTAAACTGGTACAACCACTCTGGAAATCAGTCTGGCAGTTCCTCAGAAAATTGGACATAGTACTACCTGAAGATCCAGTTATTCCACTTCTGGGCATTTACCCCAGAGACACTCAAATATACAACAAAGATACATGAACCACAATGTTCATAGCAGCCCTATTTATCATAGCCAGAAACTGGAAAGAACCCAGATGTCCTTCAGTAGATGAATGAATACAAAAATTGTGGTATATTTACACAATGGATTACTACTCAGCTATCAGAAACAATGACTTTATGACATTCTTAAGAAAATGGATGCATCTAAAGAATATCATCCTGAGCGAGGTAACCCAGTCACAAAAGAACAGATATAATATGCAGTCACTGATAATTGGATACTAACCCTAGAAAGCTCTGAACATCTCAGAAACAACTCACAGACTATATGAGGTTCAAGAAAAACAAAGGCGGAAAAAAGAAAGAAAAGTAAAATCATTATGCTCAATCTTTACACACCAAGAAAACTTTGACTATTTCCAGGTTACATCATGTTTTATATGTACTTTATGCTCATTGTAACTTGTACGATCTTAATGCACATTATCAAACCTTTAAAAAAATCAAGTATTGACAAAAATGTATTCATATATTGTTATGTAAAAATGCTTTTAAAATTTGTACATTTATCTTTGTTTTTTAAAATAAAGTTGTTCAAATAAAAAATTGTTGTAAGAAATATGCAAGAAAATGTTTCTAAAGTGCTATATATAAACTCATAATTCACAATAAATAAACTTATAATAAATACATAAAACTAATATCGCACCCAATATTTTACAGAAAACGGACTTCCTCCAAAACCAGAAATTTGCCTTCAATATCTTCTGGACATTCCACAGTCCTGTCACAAAGCCTGTAGGCTCTAGGGCCAATCCGACCATGTTTCTGTAATTGAGGGAGTGTTTGATCATCATCTGAGAAGTTGCCTTCACTGGAGCTACAGGTTATATCTGCGAGTTCACTAGCATTCTTTCTGGTAGATCCTGTTTCAGAAAAAGAAAAGACAATTTCATCTGGTAACTGTTATTCATCAGAATGAGATTTTATGCATATTTCCTTTTGTTTTGGGGTTTGGTTTAGGAGTTTTTTTTTTTTTTTTTTTTTTTTTGAGGCAGAATTTCTTTGTAGAGCTTTGGTCACCAAACCTCTAAAGCCAATGAAAACAATATGGTGTTAGATCTTCCTACACAGTATTCTATGAACAGTCCACTGATTCTCTGAATTTAAGCCAAAGATAAAAGCTAGAGTACAAATAAGTTATAAACCACCAAACGAAGGAGCCAAACAGCCGTGAACAGACACTAAATACCATTTGAAGAAATATATTCCTTACACTGACCTACTAAAAAATGTGGTTCAGTTTTTTGTTTTGGTTTTTGTTTATTTGCTTAATTTTTATTTTGGAGTTTTTTTGTTATTGGTTTTTGAAATTTTATCTTGAAATTCTTACTAATAGGCTACTGTAATCTAATTGTAAAAACTACCAATTCTAGGAAGTGCTTTACATACCTCCCGTTGACCTCTATTCATAAGCCTTTTATATCTTTATCTTGGCTTAGCTATCACCATGGTATTTACAAAGTACATTGGTAAAAACTTTGAGCCTTTCAGAGTATATTGTGTATCATTTATAGAATAAAAAAACAGTATTTTGAGTCAAGTATGATCTAGCCTAAGGAGATTATCTCAAAAGAACACCTTGTAATTAAATGCAAGTAGCAACTTATTTAATATTTAGTTTTTTTCCCAAAGCTGAATATGCTGCGACTACAAAAAATGTACATAAACCATATTTATTTAAAGAAGCATACCTTTTTTCTATATATTATATTTAAAAAATTAAACAAACTGATATAAGAGCATTGGCACAAATAGAAATATATAATTCTGGACTACTATCAAAAGGTATTATAAAAAAGATGTCTACCAGTTTATTCTACAAGGCAGAGTTTTATAAATTTTAAACAAACATTTTTGCATATTTTATTTTTCACTCACACAGAAAAAAAAATCACAGGCTATGGAAGTAGCTCAACGTTTAGACAGTTTGTCTAAATGCAGAAAACCCCGAGTTGAAATCCTCAAAATCCTCTATCGATGCATAATAGTGCTGCATGCTATCTTAGCACTCAAGAGACAGAGGCAAGAGCTAGGTCAGCCTCAGCTACACATTCAGCATCAGCCTCAGTTACATAAGACCCTGTCTCAAAGACTGGGAAAGAAAAGAAACTGAAAAGGAAAAGAAAATGATAATATGGCTTAGAATGTTTAGTCTCTGGATCTCAGGAAGTTACCACTCTACAGCATTCCAGGCAAGCCCACACACAGCTCTTTAAAGTGTTGGCATCAGAAACTTTATCTATCTTCCTGGCTCACCTAATACAATAACCAAGAAAACCCTCAATCATACACCCATTTCCCAAATGCAGGATCTGAGATGTAAGCATTGAGCTTATTTTCCCAAGACCAGTGAAGACAGAAGGATCTCTGAAATCACAAGACTTTACTCTTCTACTCCACCCAAGGGACATGGGATGAAGAGGGAAGCAGTCAGTGGTCACTCTGCTCTATTACAATTCTCACTAAGTTTACTCATAGCCTTATACATGTATAAAAATCCCTAGCTTTGGGCTGAAAAAAATGGCTCAGCAGTTAAGAGCACTGACTGCTCTTCCAGAAGTCCTGAGTTCAATTCCCAGCAACGACATGGTGGCTCACATCCATCTGTAATGGGACCTCATGTCCTCTTCTGACATGCAGGTGTATATGCAGATTGAGCACTCATACATAAAATAAATAAATCTTAGAAAAAAATTCCCTAACTTCATCATGCCATCTTTAGTGAAGATAGTCCTATGTGACAGGTTCTAGCCAAGGTTCTGAAAAAGGTCTATCTCCCCAAAGAAGTCAAAGTTCATTGGCTAAAGACCCTCAGCACCAACAGTAACCTCAAGAATTTATTCTAAACTACCAAGCTGCCACCTTTCACCCACAAGAACCAATCCCATATTAATATTACAGAGCTCAAAATAGCTATATTCTCTGGAGATGTTGTTACAAAGATTACATCAATCCCTAACTTTGTGAATAGAATTTCTTTGTTTTTCTAGTCCATAACTAATTCACTGAGCAAAACTGAGTTTGTAGCAGTCATTCCTATAGTATAAATCATATTTATTTTCAATATAAAAATGTTTTGTGGTACTAGAACTTAATGCAGAGCATTTGTTTATTTATTTATTCATTATTTGCCTGATGTTCTAAACCTGAGCTCTCCTACTAGACCAGTGGTTCTCAACCTTGCTAATGCTATGGCCCTAGAAAACAGTGCCTCCTGTGGTGGCCCCTAAATATAAATTTATTTTTGTTGCTACTTTACAACTGTGATTTTGCTAGCTACGAGTTGTAAAGGAAATATCTGTCTTTTCCAGTGGTCTTACCAGTGGTGCAGAGGAGTCACGTCCTATAGGCTGAGAAATACTGAATTAGACTCTATGATTAAAATAAACCCAGTAAGAGACAATGAATGGTGGCACAGACATTGTGGGAGTGAATAATCAGTGACCAGCTTGAGACCCAGGCCACAAGAAGGAACCCACTGCCTCAAGGGCCAGGAACCAGGGGCCAGATAGCCCAGAGACAAAAGTTTTGTACAACGGTCATCAGAGAGGCTCCAGCTAGCAACTAATGGAAACCAGATGCAGAGACCCACAGTCAAACATTGAGTGGAGCCCAGTAAATCCTGAAGATGAGAAAGAAGGATTATAGGAGCCGGAGAGGTAAAAGATGCCATAAGAAAATCCACAGAATCAACTAACGTGAGTTCACAGGGGCACATAGAGCCTGAACTGACAATTAGGGAGCCTGCATGAGTCTAACCTAAGCTATCTACATATAGGCTATGGTGTGTAGCTTGGTCTTCTTGTAGGACTCCTAACAGTGAAAGCAGGGCTGTCTCTGCCTCTGTTGCCTGCTTTGAGGACCCTTTTCTTCCTACTGGATGGCCTCTCCCAGCCTTAATAAGGGAAGGTGGCTAGTATTATTGCAACTTAACACACAATGTTTGGTTATATCCCTGGAAGGCCTGCCCTTTTCTGAAGAAAAACAGAGAAGGAGTAGACAGGGTTTGGGAGGAGAGACAGGAAGGGGAGAAGAAAGGCAAACTGTTGTCAGGATATCATATATGAGAGACTAAATTAAGAATTATTTTTTTAAAGTAATAAACCCAGTAAGAGTACCCTAAATATAAAAAATCACTAGCAAGACTGGGAATAACTGAGTAGATTGTGGTGGAGATGAATCAAAACTACCTTTTACATCCGTTGTTCTTAACACTGAGCATGCAAACTATCCAAACTATGACATTTTTAAAAGTTTTGAAAAAAATACTGAAAAATAGCCTTAAGCTCATCATCAATAAACCAACATGTTAGATTTTGGGAATTTAGTTAGGTGGTAGAATGCTTGTGAACAAGTCTAAAGACCTCAAAGTTTTGGTCTCTAAAATGAGAGGTTTCAAAAAAAAATTGTTACCTGTCTTTGGTCTTGGAAATAATTCCAGGTGCTTTTCAGTAATACCTGTCTTTTTACTTGCTAAACACTGCAGGGAAAATAATAATAAAAATAATTTACCTTACATGACTCCTAAGGAAAAGGCTAAACATCACCAATACGATTTGTAAAATATTCAACATTACATCATACTCTCCTTGACATAGCCCTCTGAATGTTTTTTAATATTCACCAAATAAGTATTCCAAAAACATGTAGGCCTTAGATACATGCAAATTTGTTTTCATATTTTTCAGGACTCTAAGCTAAACTGTTGAAACATTTCACATTATAGTCAATGTTAATGACTTTTCATATATACGACTACTACTCATCACTACCTTCAACCATACTATATTTAGTTTATGACAGCATTCCTTTATAATATACAACATATATAAAAATTGACCAGAACTGGGCTGACAAGAGATTCCGAATATACACACATTTCATAAGTGCACTCTTTATAAAGAGCCATATGCTCAATAATTTCATACCTGACAGCATTCGTTTTTTTTTTTAATTTTTAAAGAAACTTTTGTTTATTTTTTAATATGTGCGGTATAGGAAACAAAACACAAAAAGGCAAGAACAAAGTCACCCAGGAACAAGCAGCTCAGTTAGATGTTGTGTTCTAGGTCCTGCAAGTATACACACACTTAGGTAGTTGAGAGTATGTAGTATGTGCCAC
The DNA here is from genome assembly GCF_963924665.1 of Micromys minutus. Lineage (NCBI taxonomy): Eukaryota > Metazoa > Chordata > Mammalia > Rodentia > Muridae > Micromys > Micromys minutus. The sequence continues at coordinate 4,210,993 of NC_137978.1, forward strand.
GCTTTCCCCACATGTGAATATTCACCAACTAAAAACCCCACTCTACACGAGAATTCTGATAACCAAGAATACACCATGCCATCTCAATTTGTCAGAAAACATTGTAATCCCATCTTCCTTGGCAGCAGAAATTCCATAGAAGACAAAACTGGCAGCAGGCCTCTTAGACGTGCTGGCTAAGTTACAACTAAATTCTGCACTCTCTCAGGGCTCAGCTCACAAGGAAACAGACTGCACTGAGTACAGCGTTCCTAAGCTCACCATCAGCTCCATACGCTACCATATATAGAAGAAGGGGTGTTCCCAATCAAGGAATGTATTCCTATGGCACAGCTGGGAGATGTGCCTAAGGATGTCAGTCTCCTGGCAGCTGCAGACATGGCCCTGGACTTTCTCACGCTGTCCAGACATGGCATAACAAGTTTCATGTTCAAGAGGAACCTTCTTGTCAATTCTACCACATCCACTAGCTGTACTTTTAACCACATGCTCTCCTTTAGGACATGACATTCAGATGATGAGGACTGAACTCACCTGACAGCATTCTTAGTATGCAAAGTTTCAACAAAGACTAAGGAAGGAAACACTAACTTGATAAAATGATTAAAGGAATTTAAAGCATGAAAAAGAAAAGTAGTGCTTTAAAATAAGAGAATTCCGAAGAAACTACCTACAAATAGGCAACTCAGACCTTCTGCATTCGTTGACAAACAATTTATATTCTCTTACCATGGTCTCAGAGGTGTCCTGAAATCCATCTCCACACTTGAGCCATGCTTTAGAGAGAGACTCAGCTGCTTCAACTGTCTTGACATCTGCCCTTCTCAATTGCTGTGACCTCTCTTCTAGAAAGGATGGGTGTTCTGTATGCCAACTTCTTTTCCTCTGCAGAAGTGATTTTTAAAGAAAAAGAAAACCAACCTTGTTATAATAAATACAATTAGCAATTTAGAGCCCAGAACTGGTTGCAGTAAAAGCATAGTGTATGAATGTGTTGGAACCATCACATGGATATAGATAGCAACTAGACAGAAAAAGCAATCATCTCATTAGATGCCTAAAAAGCATTTGACAAAATACAACACCCCTTCATGTTAAAAGTATTAGAGAAGTCAGAAATTCAAGGCCCATAGCTAAACATAATAAAAGCAAAATACAGCAAACCAACAGCCAATATCAAATTAAATAGAGAGGGCAGAGTGGAGCCTGGCCCATCTGCCACCCGGAACAGCAGCTCGTAAAGGCTGAACAACTGTGACCTGGAATAGAACTTAGGAACTTCTGTTTCCACCCAGAGGTGACTTCAGGACACAGAGTGGAGCCTGGCCCGTCTGCCACCCGGTACGGTGGCTCGTAGAGGCTGAGCAACTGGTGGGTGGGAGACCTGGGCTGCCAGGGAGCAGAGAGATCTCTGCAGAATGCACACGGAAAGTGTACCCCCCGCCTTTCCCTGCCCCGCCCTGTCTGATCCAGTAACCAGGAATAGAACTTTGGAACTTCTGTTCCCACCCAGCATCAGAGCCAGAAGTCTCCAGGCAGGTGCCAGTCAGGCAAGAGGGCACAAAGAGAATCAATAATGAAGAATAGAACATAAGTTCTACTTTCTGCCTGCCTGAAACCAGGCAGGTGTCTGCCCTGGCCATGCTCTTGCTGACTGACTCCTGCTCACTGCCTCAGCAGCAGCTCCAGAACATGGTGTCATCTTACTCCAAAATTGCTATTATCTGTGACCATCTCTCTGAGGTAATATGCAGAGGGATCACATATGAGTAGGGAACACATATGTACATGCACACGCATGCACTCAAGCAAATGTGAATCCCTGTTCTGGTGGTACTCAATTAGCAGGGTTGCTGGACTAATTAATGAGCCACAGAGCTTGCTTGCAGACTAGGTGTAAAGTGGGTGAGGAACGCTGCTGGTGTTCATCCCAGGCGCACATGTGCATTCACACAAATAAATGTGCACATGCACACAGGCTGAGTACCTCTCTTCCAAAACCAGAGATCTGAAAATACAGAATTTCAGATCCAGGCTTTCTCCTGCCCTATACCTTCACTCAAGACATGGAGATGAGGCCCTCCAAGAATCATCAGCCAGTGAGAGACCTACACACTGGCCTAGCCCTTCTGAGATTCATTCTACCCCAGGAGAAAACTGCAGGTGTTATCATGACAACACAGATACTCAAGACTCCAGTCAGATGCAGAAGCCTCCTGCTGGGGCAGGAGAAGACTCAGCATCAGTGTGTTTGAACCAAAACATATGTGAACACATGATGGTGCTGTGCCTATGCCTTCAAGGCATCTAAATGGACCAGGAACTTTTGGGAATCTGCCTGTAGGGTCATTTGGGAATCCCTTCCCTCAGGTGTGGTCTCCTTAGAAGCTGCTCCAGAAAATTTTGACCCCCAACACTCTTCTTGGAGTACAGTTCAGGCAGAGACTGAACACAGAACATTCTGATTATAATGAACTTGACAGATAATCTGGAACCTGAAGGCCCTGTTATCTACTGATAAAAATATCACTCAGGAAATTCGAGAAGTGAACTCCATGGAAGTGAGGCCTTTTGCAGCATTCTGGGTAGGACTGAAAAATGTCCCATGACAGATTTGCCTGTGATCCAAACCAAATGCCTGCTGTCAGTGCCCATACCTTAGGAGCTACCTGGGTTATCCAGGGGATGATCCTAAAGAACAAACAAAATAGGGGTCCCAAAAACAAGAGGGACAGTGAAGATGTACAGGGGATGTAGACCATGGAGACTGACATATGCTGAGGCTACACTCACCAGACTCATCACCCTGTCCAAGCATGGGTGGGGCAGAGGCACCTGTTAAAGCCCCAATTGTGTCGTCCAGGATCAGACTGTGGCAGCACAACATATTCTCCTCCTCAACCACTCACAGGGTCTCTAGGAGTAAAAGACTTCTTTACCTTTTTAGTTTGCTTGTCATACTGCAGGTACCGGGACTCAACCACTCTTCCTCCTGCAAGACACACAGTGGTTTCTCATAGAACACGAATCCTGCACCAGGAAGACCTGGAGTGTGACCAGGATCCTACAATGAAGAGAGGTCCAGCCCCTTATAATCAGTGATAGGATAGTGTTCAGCCTTCTCTTCCCTGCAGACTGGCTCTTTCAGCCTTCCAGATATGCACAGGGCACCTACTGCATGTGGTAGTACACTTCACAGGACACTTAGTGTTTATATGACATTAATAGAATGCTTCTTGTATGCAGCTTTTTGGACTAGGAACAAGCATCAAGTAATAAGTAGGATGAAATACAGAAATATTCTATAAAGTTTAAGCCAGGGAACAGAGGGATAAGCCTGATATCAGTTTCATGTATAAGACCAAGATGATGTTCTGACCTCAGTCTTCTGTACCAAGGCAGCCACATCCCACTTCAAGTAAATAAGTGTAATTTTTTTAAAAATGTGAAGGAGAAATGGCTCATTGGTTGTGTGCTTGTTGCTACTGCAGAGGAACTGATTTTAGTTCCCAGCACGCACATGGAGGCTAAAAACTGTCTGTAGTATCGGTTCTAGGGCCTATCTAAGGCCCACCCACATCTGTGCCACCAGTTCTAGGGGATCAATGACCTCTCCAGCCCCAGATCTGCTACATGTGTGTGCATTGGCATCTCTCATGTACCATGAAACAAACCTAAGCAACAAAATATCCCACATCTTCTAGGATCTGCCCCTCTCTGAGGGAGTCTGTGCTTCAACTCTTCAACAAGGTTTGGCCTTGTTTTTCCTACCTTCTTATTCATTATATCAACAGGGAAAAAGAAAAAGATCCATTCCTGGAACCCTACAGGATAATGCCATGATGTCACTGCTGTCTTTGTAGGGATTTGGGGATCTCTCCCAAGATCCAGCCAAGGCATCTAGAGCACAGTAGATGGATGTAAAGTGCCAAGTGAATTTACCCAGAGCTTGCATACAGCAAAATGCTTGGAAAACACAGGTCACATGCAGGATTCTGACCCTCTGGAGCCTGCACCTAAGATAAATAGGAACACTGGCCTGAGTGTCCAGATCAGATCTCAGTGACTGTTGACCACAGAACACTCTAGATCTCCCCTCTCAGCTGTAATTTGTTCCTCTGCACCTCAGCCACCAAAGCTTCTCAATAAATGAAGCTACCAGGTTAAAAACAAAAATGGAAGGCAGGAAGAGCCTTCAGCATCCCAAAAACAGGGAAGCCAGTCCACATGGCTCCAGTTCATGCACAGTCAGTCACTGTGTGAGCCATGGCTGCCTCTTCCTTTCAGAAGTGAGGATGTTTATGCTCACAAACTTTCCTCTCCCGATTCCTGCCCTTACCATGGGTGGAACCCTCATGAAACTCAATCAGATGCAGACCTCCTCAGACACTTTGGCTCTATTTTGTGGTTGCTGTGCTGGGGCCTCCAGCCTGGACCAATATAGGACCAACAAGAGCCAATTCTGCCTGGAATCACCCATTCCACATCGTGGGCCCCACTTTCTCCATAGGTGTATTCCACAACTCTCCAGTCCTCCCTCATCCTAATTCTCCTAGCCTTTCAAGGCCCTGCCCTTTAGTCTCTGATGGAGACTGCCCCAAGAAGGACAGAATCCTCTCCCCTGAGATACTCTCCTACCCCTTGCTGCTGACCCCCTGGAAGTCCCCTGGGCTCAGGGAACTCTGTTTTTGGGCTTCCTCAGCTCTATAGACGCAGCCTGCTGCTCCCCTTTCCCTGAACCCTACTTCCTAGCTTTTCTTCAAACACCAAGATCTCTACATGGGTTGCCTTTTCTTCTTTTCTCCCTGTATGTCCTGAAGTTGCTCTACTGTGCTCTCTAATCAGTGCAGGACCCCACCAAGACACTGCTCAGGAGGACAGCAGCCTCTGGGCACCCGGAGTCCTATTCCATATTACTTACCAGCAGTTGCCCTGTCAGAGCAATCTGGAACTCACTGGGTTTCTGGTGTGTTATGTGGCCTTACATGCAGGGCTGAGCATGTCTGAATGCTCGGCTTGTGGCTGCAACTGGACATGCAGGTAAAGCCTGAATGTATTGGCCTCACATTCCTGGTCTCAGGAGGTTCTCCTGACTAAGTTTCCCATGTGCTGGGATTGCAGGTATGTGCTAGGAAACTAGCATGTCATCTAGGAAACTTCAGGTCTGATGAAATACAGGGATCTTGGGTCCTGTTTCCTTCAAACAGTGGGCACACCCACTAAGCATTCTGCCATCTTGGACAAACAGTCTATGTGTTTCACATAAGCACCGTGAGACCTCCGCACCAGTTCCTGTTCTCCTTTAGACCCTGTCTGCAGCCATCTAACAGTGGAATTCTCCATGAAGACTGTGCCACCATGACAACATGGCTAAATTAACAAAACCAGGCAGCATTCAGACACAGAGGTTATAAAGAAGGCTAGAATGCTGGGGTCACTAAGTGGTAGGTGCTACTTAGACATGGTGAGGGTTCAAGTTCCATCCCTGCCATCTTAATAAACAAAACAAGAACTTCTGGGAATGTAGCTCAGTAATTAGGAACTTGCTTAGCATATTTGAGGTCCCGGACTCCATTTCTAGGACTAAACCCCTATCCGCTACCCTAATTCAGCCAGGTCCTGGGATCACTATCAACCCCGAAGGCTTGAGTTTGATCCTCAGGCCCTCCATGGTACAAGAAGAGAAAGCACTCCAGTGGTTGGACACTCCAGTGGATGCCATTCGAGCCCCTTCCCAGATTATAATTAAAGAAAGCAAAGGGTTGAGGAATACTAGATGCCCTTGCAGGATACCTGAATTTGCTTCCCAGTGCTCACTCTGGGTAGCTAAGGTGGTTTCAGGGTAGAACTGGTTATATGGCCCTGTGCCACAGTTACCAGTGGCACATCATTCAAAGGAATGCAGGTTCTGAAGAGGAAGGCAGGCCTGGTCTCCAGACCTCCACTCTCAGGGCCTGTCGCCATGGGAACAGAGAATCCAACTCTCCAGAAAACGACTGCAGTCCAATGACACCTCAGTAATGGAAAGTGCCAATCCCAAAAGGCATGGCACTTAGGAGAGAAAGCTTCAGACATGTATTGCTGGCCTGCCCCAGCCACAATACCCCTAATAATTCAACCCTTTCACAGACTAGATGGTAATACTCTGAGGCAGGAGGATCAGGTGTTTCCTTACCTACTTGGGCTCTATGAGACTTTCTTAGAAATCAGAGCCAGCAAAATTCAGCATGTAAAAACCTTGTGGCCAAGCTCAATGACACAGCTCCATGTCTGGTACCCTACATAGAAGGATTACCGGACTCCCACAGTTTGTCTTCTATCTCCTAACCTCATGCTATGGCACTGCCCACCCCTCTGGTGAGATGAATATGCATGGAATAACAAAATTAAACAGAGATAATTAAAAATACAAAACAGACAGAGAGTTCCTCAAAGGTCCCTGGTAGTCCTCACCTGGCACTTTCCTGCCCTTGGTCTTGGGGATTGCACCTGCACCAGCAGCTGCAGGCTTCCTGCAGGAGAAAAGAGAGAGAAGTACTGTTCATCAGCTAGAGAGCTGTGTAAAGACCACAGCCCCCTACCTCCTTCTGACTGTGGGAGCTGGGCCCTAGGTGAGAGCTGCTCTCAGGACAGGCTCCACAGGATGAATCCCACCTTTCTCACACCTTCATGGAAGTCAGAACACTGGCTATGGTCTTCCCTCACTCTTCAGATGCCTGTGCCACTCAGAGACCCTTAGGACAGAGAGGGACCAGAGCTTACCCTCAGGACAAGTTCCCTTTCTTTTGAGGCTGGTGTACTAGCATCCAGACAGGTGTGGGGACTTAGGAATGGGACAGAGGACTTGACAAGGTCACATGTAGCACAGGTCTAGGTGGATGATGGATAGAGACCTGAAACATTCTGGTTTGTTCTTTTAGCTCTAGTAGTAGGGATGAGTTTGCAGGGTTGGGGTAGGGGACTAGGAAATAACCTTCTCTGCAAAGGGTCAGCTTTCTTTCACTCTGACCAGCATCTATTCAACTTTGCCATTCTAGTTTCAAGGCTGACACAACTGTTGAACCTTGTGGCAACAAGACTTTACTGACTTAGCCATATTTTGTATCACACAATGTTCATGTGTCAAAGAAGACTTTAAAAAAAAAAAGATGAAAAAAGATTATTTGAGTATACTGTTCCTGTTTTCAGACACACCAGAAGAGGGCATCAGATCAGATTAGAGATGGTTATGACCCACCATGTGGTTACTGAAAATTGAACTCAAGACATCTGGAAAAGCAGTTGGTATTCTAAACCACTGAGCCATCATGCATCCTTTAGAAGGCAGAGGCAGGCATTTGTCTGCAAATTCAAAACCAGCCTGGTCTACAGAGCTAGTCCCAGGTCAGCTACACAAAAGAAACAGCATCTCCAGTAAAAAAGAAAGAATAAATGAGAAAAAATTTACTTTATGTATACAAACAGATACCTGCATGTATTTTTGTGCACCAGCATATTAACTAAAAGGGCAATTGTTGCCACAGCTCCTATACTAGACTCTGCACTACCCACTGTCCCTTGTATCTCTTCCTCTAATCCACTGTTAACTCATTCCTTCATTTTGCAAAATATATATATTCTGTTGTTTATACTTTGAGACACATTTTCTCTGTTTAGCCCTAGCTGTTCTGACACTCTGTAGACTAGGCTGGCCTGGAAACCAATGATCTTCCTGCCACTGCATCTTGAGCACTTGGATTAATGGTATATGCCAGCATTCTCATTTAAAAATTAACTAGTAGCTGGGTGTGGTGGCATATGCCTTTAATTCCAGAGACAGAGGCAGAGGTAGAGGCAGAGGCAGGAGAATCTTTGTGAGTTCGAGGCCAGCCTTGTCTACACAGGGAGTTTAAAGACCTGGGCTACAAAGTTGTTGTTGAGATAGAATCTTAGGTATGTGACTCAGGCTGTCCTTGAACTCTGGACCCTCCCAATTACACTCAAGTGCTAAGCAGCAGGGTTAAATCTTCCACCTTCACTGAGCACAATTGGGTGAAAATAGGGTTTATCTCCCAGGTGTTACTCTAACTATTTTGTAACCCCGACTACTTCTCAGTGTCACACAATGTCTTTCAAGAAATAAGGAAACCGGAATTTTAAGGAACAGTCAGAGCTCCAATACTTCCAAAGCTCACTCTAACACACGTATCCTATGCTGCAGTAAAATGGTCTCAGCTGGAGGTGGTAATGCCAGGACTCAGGAGGGAGGGGTTGGAGGATCTTGAATTCAAGGTTATTTTTTGGCTACATTTAGTGTAGCAAAAGCTACACACCGAGTTTGGGCTACAAGACACCCTGTCCCAAAACTATATTAGAACATGTCTAACATAAAACTCAGGAGTGTGAGTGTGCCCCAGATGGGAAATCTAGAAAGTTTAAGGCTAAGCCACCAGCTGCCAGCACCAAAATCTATGCACAAACCCAATTCTGAAGGGCACCTGGGACCCTAGCTCAGGAGCATGCACAGAAGCCTTCCAGTTTGGGAGGGATTCAGGCAGTCACTATTTGGTTGCCAGTTCTCCAGCTCAGCTGCTTGTCAGCCCCGAATCTGTTCTTTGCCAAGGCTCTGGTACCCCTAAATTCCATCCAGTTGTGCTCAGAACTCACTCTGCACCTCGCTGTGACGAATCCGCCATTCTCCACGGGAGTGCCTCAGACATGAAGCCCCATTCTGAGCCAACTAAATACTGCTGGGGAAGGGGCGTGACAAGCATAGCACCTGCCTCTCTCAGCTGTAGAACATTTGGTTCTATAGTAGGCAATGCTTTGCATTGTGAAACTCGAACAGTATCCCAGCCTTGGCCTGCAAAGAGCCATTGACACCCAAACATTCTGGGGTGACATCCCCTGAGGCCAGAGTCACTTCAAGGGCAACGACTGATGTCCACGAGAGACATGATTTCTACACCAGCTGCTCATGTTGGCCCTAGGGCCTGGGCTTTCTTGGTGACATGAGTGCTGAGCCCCCATGTAGATGGGTATCCAAGAGGTTGGGTGGTGACTGTCACCAAAGGTATCCACAAGGGCAGGCTATTCTGTCCTGGTTCTCATGTTAGAGCCCTTCTTACAGGTCACAGAGGCCATGCTAAGTCAAAAACGTAAAACCAGGTCACTGAGAACTTTTGGGGAGATTGTTCAGGAGTGTTGGCTTGATGAATTTTTGTTGGCTTCATCATTTGGGGTTTTATTTTTACTGTTGGGGTCAAACCTTGAGGCTCTCACATGCCGGGCAAGGTCTCTACCACGGCAGTAGATCATCCCTAAATATAAACTCTTAATCTCTCCCAAACTTGGATATTCCTATGTCTCTCACATGATGCAACTTTTGGGAGATTCCTCACTTAGAATCATGAGATGGATTGATATCCAAAGAGAGTGGTAAATGTTTCACGGTCTCCCTGGAGCTCTGAGGGTGAGAGGGCTGACCAGTGGATGGCAGAGCTCAGGTGGAAGCACTTGGTTTTTACTTGAATGAAATCTTCACCATATTTTTTTTCTTTTTATCCAGGTTGGCCTGGAGCTTGCAGTCTTCAATCTCCCTGACTCAGTTTCCCACACCTGAGATCACAGGTAAACATTATATGCCTATCTCCTTTTTTGTATTTATAAATGTTACAAAAGCCAGAAAGATCTAAAATCTAAAATGCTGTTGTTCCAGGCATTTCCCACAGGGGATTCAGTGGGAGTGAGGCCAGTGTTTTTTCAGTGGCTACTTCTTTCCTATATCAGCCTATGTGAGATGGAGTCCCCTGGTGTGATGTCACTGGGGCAGAGGGCTGTCCTACGACAAAGCTGACTCAGACTGTACAGTGAGGCTGAAGAAGCCCACTATGATCCTGGTAATTCTATCACCCTGGCGCCTTAGATGATTCCAGCCACAGGGCCTGAATCTGATCTTTCCTCCTAGGCTATGAATCAATTGCTCTTGAAGGCAGATTGATATCCCCAGTCACTGTGAGGCAGGAGCATTAGGACTGTAAGGTCACTCTAGGCTCCATAGGGAGACTCTGTTTCCATAGTAAAAGGGGTCCTGTGTGAGTGAGTTCCTGGCTTCCAGGAGGCCTTCCTACCAGAGTTAGACTAGCTGTCTCTCCAAATTTAATAAGAATGTAGGATCTTGGTACCTTCCATGTCAAGCCCATTTGACAGATGGTCTGTGGAAATTCTAGAAATATCTACAGCACATGTCTCCTCTTGGGCTCTTAGAGGCAGAGCTGTGTTGTTTTATGTGACTACAGACAGCTGTCTTAAAACAGCAGGAATAGAAATTTTTGGCTCTGGAGGCCTCAAGTCCTGGAGATTACTGACTTGACAGGCTCCATGACAGCTCCTTCCTGCCTCCTCCAGATCTGGGTTTTGGGTGGCCTGTGGTTTCAGTCTCCTCCCAGCAGTCTCCATCTCTGTGTGTTTTTCATTATGGCCTTATTTCACACAGGAGCTTGATGAGTAGCCCTGCTGATCTGAATTGCTAGACCCTCCTGCCTTTGCATTTCCAGTGTTCGGACAGTGGTGGGAAAATGTTTGCTCTGTGTTTGAGGTCCTAGGTCAAGTGCTGTAAACAGAGGAGTGTGCCTCCATTCTTTTCCTCACTCTCCATTCCTTTCCAAACCACATCCTTGTATATTCTATGATTGCCAGATATTGCAATTAGGGTTTATTCTACTTTCCTATGATATCTTCAGAACACCTGGCTTCTGTCACAGCCCTCTTCCCAAGTAGCTTCACACTTGGAGGCTTGCAGTGGGTGTGGATCCCAGGGAGCAGCCCTATCTAAGGCCAGCCTGATAGAGGTATCATGCTGCTGACTGGTGCTGAGGGTTCTGGATGGAAGCTATTCCACACGCCTGCCTTCCCTGAGAAGCTTTGTAGCGCTTGGGCAAACTGGCATTTGCCTCTCATCAGTGTCTGAGCCAACTAGTTATTCACAGTTCTCTGATATTCCCTGTTGGATTTGCTGGAGTCCAGTCATCTCATGATACATTCCTAAGGCCACCTAAACATTGTTTTCTTTGCAATGACATTTAGAGCATGCACTTATGTATCAGACATGAAGTTTCTGTTTACAAACTCTCTCCATTTGCTCTGCTCAGCTTCAGAATGAGGGGCATGTCCAAGGGTAGGCTGGGTGGCTGTTGCATGCACACTGTCTGCTGGCTGGCAATGGAAAAGGAAAAGGGGGCTCTGGTGTGGGCACCTTCTCTGTCTTGCCCTTCCACACAGCAGCATAGCCATCCTCCTGTTTGTTGAAAGCTACCAGCTTCAACTTGTACAGCCTTCCAAGGTCGCTGGAAGGCCATGGGGTCACTCTTCCTCCACTCAGCTTGCTCATGACTCTCCCAAGCCCAGGACTATTCACCCAACTGGGTTAGCTCACATTGCTTCACTTTCTTCTTCAGCTGCAAGACCTGATGTCCCAAGCCTGAGCTTCATGGCCCCCTGGTGGGCAGTCACCATCTGCCTCATCTTCTGTTCTCTCCTCTCACTAGTAGAGTTTGTATCCAGAGATCTGGGTGGAGTCAGGTCGGCAGCAGCCATGATACCACCAGGGACTCTATATTTGTCCTTGTCTTCAAATCTGCAGGGGCCAAGGGGACTGAGGGCAGAGGAAGATATGGGGACAAGGGGAAGTGAATGAGGTTTTAAGTGCTCAGGGAGTTGAGCAGGTGCAGGGCAGGGGCGGGGAACTAACCCCTCAACATGGAGGCAGGCTTCATGCTTCCAGGTTGACTTTAGGGCTTCTACCTATAGTTGAAGTCCATTGGCCTTGGTTCAACACGGAAAGAGCAAAGCATGAACTTCATCTCCCCTGTGAACCAAAAACAGGCAGTGCACACCCCTTGTACAAGCTTGCTGACTAGCTAAGGACACTAAGCAATACCTAGTGTCAGGAGCCCTGACTGCTGTCTTGGGTTAACCTCCTGCCTTGCTCTTTAGCTTTACCCTAGCCCTTCCCACTTTTCTTTTCCTCACTCTCCATTCCTTTCCAAACCACATCACCTCCCCCAGACCAGCATCATCTCCCCAGTCGGATCTGCCCATGTCCCATGTGCTTTCCTACAGCCGCCCACCTTTTCTGTGGTGTTTAAACTAGAAGGTGAAGATGTCTGGAGGCAGAGATGGCTCAATTGTTGGAGCACTGGCTGCTCTTCCAGAGGTCCTGAGTTCAATCTCCAGCACCCACACCGTGGCTCACAACCACCTGTAATGTAATCTGATGCCCTCTACTGGCAAGCAGGTGTACATGCAGATAGAGCATCATATACATAAAATAAGTAAATCTTAAAAACAAACAAACAAACAAACACGACCCTAGAAGGTTTCAAAGGATGTACCAGGCAAATTGCTTGCTTCACAGAAGGATGCTGATCCCAAGGCTCCCCTGATTCCCTGACTTCTCCTCCCCTGTGTTCAAGCTACTGACCCTCTTTGTCTTCCTTTTTATTGACTCCCCCAAACACTGTTTCTGTGTGTGTCCATGAGTGTTCACATATATGTGCAGGTACATGGGTGTGCAAATACATTTAGAGGTCAGATGACAACCTCGGTTGCCATTTCTTTGGTATTGTCTACCTTCTCTTTTGCACAGGGACTCCCACTGGCCTGGAACTCATGTGTTTTACCTAGTGATCTAAGGGCTGCCTCCACCTCCCCTGCACTGGGATTACAAACAGGCACTACCACCATGCCAGGCCCTTTTGTGTTTTTTTTCTTACAACTTTGTGTAAAAAAAAAAGAGTTACATGTTCAGATTTTTAAAAGCATTTTGGCATAAAGCTATAAGAATATACTTTTGTCAGTACTTGATTCATTTAAAGGTTTGATAGCATGCATTGAAATTTTCCTAGCTTCAATGAGAATAAGGTACATGTGGAACAAAATGTAACATGGAAATAGAAAGTTTTCTTTTTGTGTAAAGATTAAACATAGGATTTTTAGATAACAAAAATTGCCACAAAGCTATCTTCTTAGCTCTTTAGTTACCAATGATTTAATGTGTAGGTGTTCCCCACTTTGAGAAGGTGCTACACACCTATTGTTTTGTTTCTAAGAAGGACTGAGGCTTCCACTTTTTGGCTTCTCTCTCTCTCTCTCTCTCTCTCTCTCTCTCTCTCTCTCTCTCTCTCTCTCTCTTTAAGCTTCATATGATCTGTGAGTTGTTTCTTGGGTATTCAGAGATCTCTGGAGTTAGTATCCAATTATCAGTGACTCCATATTATGTCTGTTCTTTTATGATTGGTTTACCTCACTCAGGATGATATTCTCTAGATACATCCATTTTTCTAGGAATTTCATAAAGTCAGTGTTTCTAATAGCTGAGTAGTACTCCATTGTGTAAATATAGTCCTTCATAAATATGTCCTTTATAAATAAAGGACATCTGTGTTCATTCGAGTTTTTGGTTATTATAAATGAGGCTGCTATGAACATTTTGGGGCATGTGTCCTTATTGCAAGTTGTAGCATCTTTGGGGTTTATGCCCAGAAATGGAAGGACTGGGTCTTCTTTTTGTTGTTGCTTAATACGGGGTTTCTCTGTATAGCCTTGGCTGTCCTGGAACTTGCTCTGTAGACTAGATTGGCCCCAAACTCAGAGATCCATCTTCCTGTCTCTGCCTCCTATATGCTTGTATCAAAGGCATATACCAGGCTTGCCCTGCAGAATTGGAATTCTTAATCCTCTTGCCTCAGCCTCTCGGTGTCAACAGGCATCTGTTGATGAAAGAACTTGCAGAAATCAATTATGTGTAAATGCTTTGTCTTTCCCACCACCCAGCGAAAATATTCTTTAACAGGTGATTAAGTTGAAATGGGACTATTAAGGTGTCCTCATAAGAAAGTCATGTGGTTTGCTAATTCTGTTCCTCTCATAATGACCTTGAAAGTCTTCACGGATAACCTCAATCAAGTCTACCTGCCTGAAAATGATATCAATCATTCCAGAAGTAGGTCTGCTCCCACAAATCATTGCTCCATTCTGGGCATCTGGAGGGATTCCCAGGATCACGGTGATCCAGCAGGAGACCCTGGTTCTCTGATTCTGCTCTGGGTCTGTGTAGCTGTTCTGTAGTGATCCTCACCCAGAGGCCCTGCAGCTGCCTGTTCCAGCTTCCTGCTTAAGCTTGAGGACCTAGCTCCATTGGCCTGGCTCTTTAGCCCTAGCCCTCAGTCCCTAGGCTTCCAGCTGCCCACTACCCCTTCTGTTCCACAGGCCCTCCTGGAGTCTGTTGCTGTCTGCTTTGCAGGCTCTCTGATCTAACTCTGCAACCCACCTTTTCAGTAAAGAAAAATGAGAAATTATTTAATAAAGGTTTATTTTATTTATTTATGTATATATGTAGATGTGTGCCAAGTGTGTGGCCAGATTTCCCTCGAGTTGAGGTTATAAACAGTTTTGAGTGCTAGGAACCCACCTTGGTCCTCTGGCAGAGCAGAAAGTGCTCTTAAACACTGAACCATTACTCCAGATCTTGTAAATTTATTTATTTAGGGCACATACATGCATGTGTCTCTGTGTAACACTGGCTGTTCTGGAACTTGCTCTGTAGACCAGGCTGGCTTCAAACTAAGAGATCCTCCTGCTTCTGCCTTCTAAGTACCAGGATTAAACTTATGTGCCACCTGCCCAGTTGGAAAAGTGCCTTTTAATCCTCTAAATGGCTTCATGACAAATGAAGTAGATGCTCAGCCCAAGACTCTGTTCTTATCCTGGGCACTTATATCTCTTAGACAGAGAAGAGAAAGAAAGAAAAAAAAAGGCAGAGGGAAGGTTCTGCCAGTGCTGTAATCATGGATATTGAATTCTCACTGATAGTTGTATGGACAATTTAAAGACAAAGACCTAAAATTAAAAGCTCTGTGTTCCAAAATAGGTGCTCAACAGAGGCTGGATGAAGGAAAGAATGAAAGGCCGAAGGCATTCAAAACTCTCCCTAAATATTGCCCTTACAGGCAGCGTTAGGGGCCTTAAACCTCAGGACCTCTAGCCCTCACTCTTGCTGACAGGGCTTCTGGTTATTGAAGTATGAACAAGGCACATCCTCACAGATTTGGCCAATGGGTTAAGTTCTGCAGGTTGGGATGTTTCTTACTGAATTTTTTTTTTTTTTGGCATAAAACTATATGAATATATTTTTGTCAGTAATTGATTTTGGATTTTTTTTTTTTTGTATATTCAGCGAAATCTTGGCTACCTGTGAAGATCAGTTCCCTCATCAACCTAGGCAACTGGATCTTTCTGATTCCAGGCAGTTAGAAGTTAAAACATTGATGATCTTAGGCTAGATGTTTTGTAGAGTTCTTTCCTAGCCCTGGATCTAATACTGGCGCTGCAGAAGCCGGGTGTGGTGAGTCATGCTTAGTACCTCAGCACTAATAAAAGAGAATCGAGAGAATTGTAAATTCAAGGTGATCCCCAAATACACAGATAGATTAAGGCCAGGCTGTACTCCTCAAGACCCTGTGTCAAAAAATGAAGTTAATAATTTCAAAAATACAGAAAAAGTATTGGAATGTTATTGTTTGCTGCTTCATGTGCTTGTGGGTGTTGGAGCCTTGTGTGGAGCTGGGGGAAAAAACAGTCTTGCTTTGTTTTCTTTCTTTGGTTTTTTTTTTTTTTTTTTTTTTTTTTAGGCAGGATGTCCCAGTGTAGCCCTGGCTGTCCTTGAACTCTGTAGAGGAGGCTGGCCTTGAACTCAGAGGTCTGCCAGCCTCTAACTCCAGAGTCCTGGGATTAAAGGCCTTTACCACCACAGCCAGCATGAGGCAGTCTTTTGATTTGGTTTTGCCTTGCTTTGTTTGCTCTGTCAAACCCTAGATTTATCATGTCAATAAAACTGACTAAATATGACAAGCTGAGAACCACTGCTTCTGACTTCCAGCTGCCTGTCCATGTGGTGTATCTACGGGGACTAAAATGAACCTGTTTTACCTCAGTGACAACAGGGAGGGTTGCTCCCAGGAGGGCATAGCCTGAGGAGGGCCCCTCTACTAGGTCTCTCTTATATCTGGGGACTAAGTTCTTCATCCCTTTCCTGAAACACACACTACTGCTTAAAAAGGTACTCAGTGATCTCAGTAAGAGACAGTGAGGTTTGTTCTTGAGTGAGAGAAATTTAATTCCAAGCATCTGGGTGGGATAGCTCAAGGTTGCCAATCAAAGCACCAGGGTTTGAGAGAAAGTGACCTAATAACCAACACATGCGTTTCTGAAAACTAGATCCTACCAATAAGGATATGAATTCTCGACCACTCCCCCCATTTTGCCTTAATATCATTTGAGAAAGCATTTCATGTATCCCAGGCAAGTCTCAAAATCACAACATAGCTGAGGATGAACTTTAGCTTTAGATTCTCCTTCTTCTATAAGATGTGCTCTGAAGTGCTCAGATGTCAAGAATTTGCCACCATACCTGGCTTTATATCTTGCTGGGGGATAAAAACCCAGAGCGCTGAGCATGTGCAAATCCTCCACCAACTGAGCCACATCCTAGCCTCCTTGAGTTAGTTATTGATCATCTTTGGGAAGCAAACCCTTGAACTATAATTGGAAAGTGTCCCTTTCAATGCTAAACTAAAACACAGCTATGCATGACTTAGAGGTAAAATTGTCCCACCTGGGTAATTTTTGGAAAGGGGAGAACTCTGTGACCTAGACAGGGACAGACTTTTTAGGGAAGGAAATTAGGAAGAAAATGCATTTATCTGTTGAAGGCACAGTCAGTCCAACAGTGAGGAGAGGGAGCAGGAGTGGGGACAAATGCTGTTGAGTTGAATTCCTGTTGCACAGGAAACCCCAGCACTGCATCGGGGACAGGGAGAGTGAGAAAATATTATATATTTAGCTGAGTGTGGTAGCACACACCTTTTACCTTACCCTTGGGATACAGAGGCAGGAAGATATATCTTAGAGTTTGGTCTACAGAGTGAATTCTAGGACAGCCGAGACTACTCAGGGAAACTGTGTCTTGAAAAACCAAACCAACCAAATAAACAAATTAGAAATAAGTAGAAGAAAAAATTAAAAAGCAGTTGTAGTTTAACTTTTTTGTATTGTTTTTGTTTTGAGACAAGATATCACTCTAAGTCCAGACTAGCCTGGTATTCACGTTGTAGCCCAGGCTAGCCATGATGATCCTACTGCCTCAGCTCAAGTGCTGGGATTACAGTGGAAGTATTACACTTAGATGTGTTTTCTTTCAAATCCTAGCTTTTCCCCAGCACTCCTCTTCCTCTGCCTCAGGGTTATGAAAGAAGGAAAAAGGCCCTGTAAAGCAGGGCCACACCCTTGGTCTTGGAGGGCTATCTGGGAGGCCCTCTGAAATAGTTTTAAAAACACTTCTTCCAGTTTTGCTGCCTTGTAAGGGTGTGGCAGGCCTGAAAGTCACACAATGCTCCTAAGACTAAGCCTGGAGCAGGCCATTTCAAGGCTCAGGAAGAAACAAATAGGTGTGAGAACAGTGAAAGGTGTCAAAGGTGCTGTCACTCCGAGGTGTCCTAAAGACCTTGCCTTACCCTTTCTGACTGGGAGACTGGCATTTCCAGCAGCCACTACACCCGTCTTTCTTCCCTGTGAGGATTTGGCATAACACAGACATCAGAAGTGTAACAGGGAACCACAAACACAATCCTAGAGGGATGTGGGGTAGGCAGGAGTTGTAACTGGCTGATCATCATGGGGGATCCATACCAGCCTTGCTGAGAGCTAGAGGAAGCCTGTGGTCCTGAGTACCCCACTCCCTTGAATGTTTCAGAAACTTTTGGGTAAAAAGTTGGGGAGATCATCCCTCACCAACACACAGGACAATGTCCTGAGGAAAAAGGAGCTCAGGTCACCCAGCATGTGTCAGACTCTTCCTCTCAATGTGAAATTCTTCCATGCCTCCAGGAAGGCTTCCCCCTCAGTAAATCAAAATTCAAGGCACACATTGGGAAACAGAGCTGAGTGAATCACTTGGGACTGAAAACCAGCATCCTAGGGATGGAGGCAGGCTGTGAGGCCTGGGGCCCAGGTGTCTTTCCAGGACTAAGTACAGGGTCTGAGGCAGCAGGGGAGAAGCCCCAAATGAGGTGATTTAGGAAAGGGCCTCACAGTCCCTATGCTACTTCTGAGGCAAGGAGATGCCAACAAGGAAAAGGAAAAGAATTGGGATTTGCCTTTCATGCGTACATACTTTTTGTACATATTTATGGGGACGGCACACACACAGAGTCAGTCCTACTGAGAGGACCTCCCTTAGGACTGATGTACCATTTCCATCTCCTCACACCTTATTTTGTTTACTTATCTTTTTTTTTCATTTTGGGGTGTTTTTTATAGCTTAGGCTGGTGTTAAATTAGTTATGTGGCTGAGGGTGATTTTGGACTCCTGCTACTTCTGGCCACCCACCTCTTAAAGGCTGGGGATACCTGCTATGAGTCCAGTTCCAGTTTGGTTACTTATGCATCCGTTTGTTTGCATAACAGCAATTTCTCAACAACTGTGTGATGGTCCCAAACCATTTTCTACTTTTTATTTTGAGACAACAAATGTGTACCACCAGTCACCAAGCCTGGAGATTAAACTTCTTTCTTTTTTTTTAATAGAGGTTATAACTCACCATAAAGGATTACATATTAAACTTTCATGCCTCTGCAGTCTACTCAAAGGAAGTGAGCTGGTAGGTCCTCTACATGCTCAGAGATAAAGCTAGGATTGGATTTTCAGGTCAAAGATCCCCCTAATTCCTCGTCTCAGTGTTCATACAGAATGGAGTGTGGAAAGTGAAAGCCCTGATGCCACACACTCAGCCTTTTAAGCACAGCCAATTCTTTTGACACAAATCACATGGGAGAAAGCCTGAGATCAGCTCATGGTGTAGAAGGGACCTGGAACCAATTCAGCTGCCCAGCACCATTAAGAAAGAGATGCTGTGTTCACTCACAAGCTGGCAACTTGTGAGCCTTCACTGCAACAGCTAAAGACTGGGAGGGAAGAGCTGGATGCTGGCAGAAAGGGCAAAGCAGTATGCTCTCACCAAGAAGGCTTTGGTTCCTCAGAGAAAATGAAGAGATAAAGGTCCTGAGGCCTCTGTCCCTATAAACCTCTGTCCCTGATGGAGCAAGGAAGATGACTTAGTTAAGGTTTCAACAAAGCAGCTAAGCAATCTGATGGGTACCTGCTCCTTGTGTTCTGTCTACCTCAGATCCTGAAATAGAACTATCATCTGAGCCCAGGAGTTGAAGGCCAGCCTGAGCAACATAGTGAGACCCTGTTTCAAAGAAAAATAAGTCTCGTGTCTGTGTATATGCATGTTACTCTCTCTCTCTCTCTCTCTCTCTCTCTCTCTCTCTGTGTGTGTGTGTGTGTGTTACTGAGGATTTCAACCTGGGCCAGGCAAACATTCTACAGGTTCCCAATTCTCTCTCTTTTCAAATTTACTTCTAAGTTATGTATACATGTGTGTGTAGGGGATGTACACTTGTGACTTCATCTATCCAAAGAATCCAGGAGGAGTTGTAACCATGGGAGTTGGAGTTACAAGCAGTTGCAGGATAACCAGTGTGGGTGCTGAGAACAGACCTCAGGCCTGCAAGTGCTAAAGTACTCCTCACCACTATACCATTGCCTTGGGCCCCAGAGGACAACTTTCAAGAGGAGGCTCTTACATTCTACCATGAGCCATATGGATTAAACTCAGATTGATAACTTGTTTGTAAGGCAATTACTGAACCACTTCATCAGTCCAGAAATAACCATTAAGGAGGGTGATATGACTCAGTAGTTAAAGAAACTGAATTTGACCCCAGAGAGGTGGCTCAGTGGCTAAAGGTTCTCCTCCTCTTGCTGCTGCTTCTTCTTCTTCAGACTGATTATATATAAATACACTGCCACTGTCTTTAGACACACCAGAAGTGGTATCAGATCTCATTACAGAAGGTTGTGAGCCACCATGTGGATGCTTGGAATTGAAATCAGGACTTCTGTAAGAACAGTCAGTGCTCTGAACCACTGAGCCATCTCTCAAGCCTATGCTGCTTCCTTGAAGCCTGTAGGAAGACCTGAAGTCCATCCCTAAGACCCTCATGGTGGAAGGAGAGAACCAGTTTCTACAAGCTGTCCTCTGATCACCACTTGTGTGCTATGGCACTCACACACCCCTTACACACAAAACAAACACATAAATGTGTAATAATTAAAGCTGGATTGTGGTGGTGCACATTGTTAAATCTCAGTACTGGGGAGATCGAGGAAGACAGACCTCTGTGAATTCAAAGCCAGCCTGATCTACAGAGTTTCAGGATAGCCAGGTTTAAACAGAGAATCCCTGTCTCAAAAAAAAAAAGTAATGAATAAAAAGAAACAACGAACATACCATACCTCTATTAGGAGTTTGCTATAACTTGTTTGGATGTTTCCTGGAAATGCAGTCATACATTGTGAACTGTTTATGACTGGCTTTTTTTCACTTCATGCAATGTTTTTAGTGGTCACGTATGATATAGCATGTGCGTGTGCTTTTCCTTTTCATCACTCAGTCACACTACAGTGTATAGACATCCCATATTTATTTCATTTATCCATCCATTTGGACAGTTTCTACTCCATGGGTATTCTGAATGGCCTGCATACTCTCATGCTGCTTTGTACACATGTGCAAGTTACTGCATGGCAGCGTGGAATTTCTCAGTTACTAACAAGTATTTATTAACTTCCTGTTGTGCATATGTCATGGTGTTAAAGAAAAGTTGGATGGAATTTCTCAGTTACTAACAAGCATTTATTAACTTCCTGTTGTGTACATGTCAAGGTGTTAAAGGAAAGATGGAGAGATGTGGGAAGGCAAACACCAAAAGGATACATTGTATAAATTGTAATTACTATCCTATGACTAGTTGGGGATATCAGACTGCATTTTTGAGAAATATTTACATGCGTGACAACCATTCACTTGTGAGTGCTGACTTAGTCCAAGTCACAGAGGCCCAGACTTTCTGTGCAAATGAAACTGAAGGAGGCCACACAGCTAATGAGGGAGTTAAGTCCAGACTGGTCTTCTTTGTCCCAAAGGCTCAGACTTTCCTGAGACCTGTAGCTCAAATTGACCTGGATTTGTATTTTAATACACTTCTTTTTTTCTAGATTTATTTATTTTATGCATGTGAGTACACTGTATCTCTCAGACACACCAGAAGAGGACATTGATTCTATTACAGATGGTTGTGAGCAGTCAGTGCTCTTAACTGCTGACATCTCTCCAGCCCCTTGACCTAGATTTTATCATGTAGTTGGGGGTTGACATCAAAATAACCTATTA
Source organism: Micromys minutus (assembly GCF_963924665.1). Classification (NCBI taxonomy): domain Eukaryota; kingdom Metazoa; phylum Chordata; class Mammalia; order Rodentia; family Muridae; genus Micromys; species Micromys minutus. The sequence continues at coordinate 4,232,325 of NC_137978.1, forward strand.
AACTAACTATACATAAGTTAAACAAGAAACAACAATAATAGAATAAGAAATAGAAGAAACCTAAATAAAACTTGGGGAAAAACACACTCACACACACATACACACCTGCATGAGTGTAGGTAAGTAAGTGATATAAAATGTTAACAGTTGATATATCTGGATGGGTGTATTTTATTTGGGGATCAGTGTATTGGCCTCTTGGTAATAAAGTATATACAAATGCAGTTTTAAACTAAATATTTTATTTAGATGAGACAGTGGGTGAACACATGGCACTAACATGAGGGTGTGTATTGGATCCTAGCACTTAAGTTAGCCTACAGGGGTTTCTCAGAGGGACCTAGAAATGCTTTACATCTTCAACTGAGCCATTACCTGTGGAGGGTGTGTGAAAGGACTGCTTGATACCCCAGTTCTCTCCTTCTCTTTCTCTCTCTGTTCACACATGTTCCTAGCTGCATTCTCCCAGTTTCATCCTCAGTCCCCACTTCTCTGTCCCCAAGACTCTGCTCTCATCTGTCTACCTGTACCCATTCCCCAGGCCCTCATTTCTCTCCCTTTCCGCAACAAACCTCCTTTATACCAGATCCATTGCATGGAGTGATTTCTCAGGGGAACACTTTGGCATGGGCGCCTAGATAACCCTCCAACCTCTGCACATGCACAATCTATTTCATAACAACCTGTGTAAAAAGTGGGCATGGCCTCCTGGTACCGCAGTGCTATGCTAGGCCAGGAATGAGGATTCCTGACATTTGCTGGTTAATCTAGCCCCCCAAAGAACAAGCTCTAGGCTCAGTGAGAGACTTGTTGAGGAGAGTGATGGGGAAGGTGGTAGGGTTATATGTATTATGGGCACATAAACATGACATGCAATTGGCTTTCTTGTATTTGTGGGCTCTGAATTAATAATTTAGGAACCATTGGCTTTATTTATTTTATGGTTATGAATATACTGAGTTGTCTTCAGACACATTAGATGAAGACATTGTGTCTCCCTATGGATAGATCTTCTGGGCTCCTCCAAGGGCTGCCTTTACTTTTCCAGATCTGCCCTCTGTAGCACATCATCCTCAGGTTGATCCACTATACCTTTGATGTTGCTCCTGGTGATCATCCCATGGTACTGGCACCTCTAATATACTGAGGTCTTCCGTTGCAATTAGGCTTCACCAATAGCTTCTCACAGGCTCCCTTCATGGTGCCAAGCCTCACTCTAATACTTTGCATGATCTCTTCAATCTTAGATTGTCAACTACAACTGAGGCTGCACTTTTACCAATGGCCTTCCATGGACTCTCACAGTGTCAAGCCTCAGCTGTTCTTCATGACACCTTCAGGCCTTCAAAACCAGTACCAGCTGGGTGATTCTTACATATTACCAAGTACAGCTGCAGCATGAGGTACAACATTGGCTATCTCCAGAACACAGTTTTTTGTGCTCTCAGAAAACTCTTCCCAGAAGATTTCACCTCAGTGATGCTGGTCTCTTCTTAATCATCGCTTCTTAGCTCCAGCTAACCAGACAGTTGTCCGTGTAGTCTCCTTCTTCTCCTGAATAGAAAGCCAGAGCCAAATGACCAAAGCTGCCAAGTTCTGCTGCTTGCACAACTGGAACATGGCCCCCGTGTTCTATTACATTATCACTAGATTCCTCTTTTCTAATTTCTTCACTGCCTAAGTTTGTCTGTCCTGGATCTTTCTCTGTAAATTGACCTTGAATTTAGAGATCTGTATGCCAATCTAGAGTAATGGTTGTAAAACACTTGGATTAATCTGTCAGAGATTGCATTGGCATTACTGCCTGCATGTTGGGCACTGCATAAAGCCAGTCGGTCTGCTCTCTTATGGCTGATGTGCTTAACAGGAAGTAAGATTAATTAATGGTGACATGCCTCTACTCACAGCACTGGGAATGCAGAGATGGGAGAATCATGAGTTTGAGGCCAGATTTACAAAGGGAAACTCTTATTTAAAAATATAAAGTAGTCTCACACAAAGAAGCTGGGAGACTAGGGTTGGGTATTGTGTGTCTGTAATCATGCTACTTGGAGCTGAATTAGGAGGATGGATAGTTCAAGGACAGCAGGGGCTGCTTGGTGAGTCCCATGCCAAGCTGGGCTGTGTATAAAGAAAAGAGGGAATAGGAGATTAATTAGAAGTTAGGTAATAGTTATTGAAATTTAGATTTCTTTTTAATCCGTAAAGGTAATTTGTACCTTTAACTGAGGTACTTGGAAGGTTCCTGACTTCCTAATGAGTTTGATATGACCTGGAACACATGAAACCTGTTTCCAAAAAAAAATTTTTTAAGTAAAATGGGTGGTCTCTTGTAGTACATTCCTTTTATCCCGGTTCTTGAAAGGCAGAGGCCAGCAGATCACAAGGTAACATGATCTTCATAGGAGCTTCAGACCAGCCAGGTCTATGTGGTAAGACCCTGTTTCTTAGTGAAATGATCTTGTAGCCACATTGTAGCTTCTTAATGTTTGTGTCCTGTTTAGTCAACTGCTCAGTCTGTTCAGTCTGTCACCTCTCCAACCGTTCTAATTGGTTGAGATTTTGAATGTTTCACTGTTGCTTTTAGTGTTTGACCCTGTCCTCCCTACTCTGCACATAGTTGGTTTTCCTCTGTGAAGTACACTGGCATGGAAATACTGCATCTAGTACCTGGAGGCCCCACCCCACCATCTGTTCTTGCCCAGCCCTTTCTTACTTTCTAGCATGCCACCATCAAAGTTATGCTCTGTTTTATTTTATTGTTTTTGTTTCTGTGGGACTGGTTTTGGGCTCACTATGTAGCTGAAGATGGCCTTACACCCAATTCCTTCGCACCTGCATCTCCCAATGCTGGGTTTATAAGTGGACCTACCACTTCTGTCTTAAGTGGGTTTATAAGTGGACCTACTACTTCTGTCTTAAATCTCCATTTCTAATATTTGCTCCTACATCTCTGTCCAAATAACATTGCTCTCAGAGACATTGTGGTCTCAGACTGGATCTTCCAAGACCACAGGTCTCAGGAATTAAACTCAAGGCCATCAGGCTGATAGCTGCTACCATTAACTGAAAAGCCAGCTTGCTGACCTTAGAACAATTCTGACTCCAAATTTTAGTTGTATATTTGCTTTTACTATATGGAAGAGGGGGGCGTTAGAGTTTGGTCTTTGAAACAAGGTCTCACACTTTACTTAAGGCTTGTCTTCTGAAGCTCACACGTAGCCCAGGCTAGTCTCAAACTTTTGTCTATTCTCTCACCTTGCCTTCTGGAGTAAAAGGGTTACAGGCATTAGTCATCATACCTGGACTGAATTTTTTATGTAACATGTCCTATGTTCCTCTACTACACTTCCAGACTGTCTTGTATGCAGACACTGTTTAAGAGTCATTTTTGTTTGGCATATGGTGCTTATATAGAAGATGGGTAGAATTTTAATAAACAGGTTCTGATTGGAGGTTCTGTGATCTTTATGGATTTTATAGCTCCACACTGAATTCCTCACAGACCGGCTTAAGGAGTCCCTCTTATCTCACTCAGAAAGCTTAAAACCAGTGTTGGGGAGACACAGAATACAAAATTGGTTGGCCTTTAGAGATGACACATATCTATTCATTTGTTCATTATCCTGTAGTGTTTCCTCCCAGATCCAGAGAAACATGACTTGCCCTAGTTGTTTACATTATGGATTTCAATTTCTGTTTGAGTGCATGCATGTGTGTGTACTTGCATGCATGTGTGTGTGCTATGAGGCTAGCCTTGAGAGCTTATACCTTCCAAGTGGTGCTTCATAGGTGTCTAACTTTATAGTAGCCTCAATTCCTAAACTCTTAATGCTAAGATCAACTATTATACTCATTGAAGCTATAGTACTTTAATGATTGTTTCAAACTAAATAATAGAATGGTATCATGAATTGTAGTTACATTAATATCATAAATAAAGAAAGAAGGTAAAATAAGGGTTCTAGGAAGGTGGCTCAGCAGTTAAAAGAGGACTAACTGTTCTTATGGAGAGCAATGGGGTTAGATTCTAGCACATACACAGCTACTCAAAACCAGCTCCAGTTCCAGAGGGGTTGACCTCCCTGGACACTGCACACAGATAGTGCAGACATACACACAGGCAAAATACAAACATACATACATACATGCATACATAATGTGTGTGTGTATGTGGTGTGTGTGTGTGTGTGTGTGTGTGTGTGTGTGTGTGTGTAAAATGAGTGGACCTAGTTTTCTTTCCCAGAACCTTTAGAAGGTCACTTATAATACCTGTAACCACTCAGATCCCTTGATTCAGGACCAGTTTTGTTTTTGTAGGTGTCTTGAGTACCTACACACGTCTTAATGTTAGGAAGCAAATCCTAGATACCATAGTTCAAAACATAGAGTTGAGAGCTACGCAGTGTTTGCAGCTTTCCTCTTCTGTTACTTTAAAGGAGAGTTGGAAGCAGCCTGGTGTGAATGTGGAAAGAAGCAGCCATGAATCAGCCTCTAGACAAAAGCACACTCTTCACCCTTGTGTATCCCTAGGATGCAGCTCTCAAGGCTACTTCTGTGGCAAAGCATTAACAAGCTCAGGACCCAGTGATGTCTTTAACCCGATAATATCCTGTGGAACAGGCCTAGTTCTTGCTTTTTGGAAACGTTCTGAACTATATAAAAATCACTTCAAATTCTGAAAAACCCTTTGCCAAGAATGTCAGTTGTCTCTTAACAGTTTGGAATTTTCCATTAAATATTAGATTGTTTGATTGTATTGCCACTTGGGGAAATAAGATGGTTGGGGACTGGTGTTCAAGAGTGAACTAGACTTAATTTCTTCAGTGCTAATCATTGTTCTTGTGAAAACAGAATCCTTAAGGTAAAATGCTTAGTAGGTAAGATCTAGTATTTTGTGACTAACTTAGAAATGAATATAATGTGATTTTTTAAATCAGCAGTATCCAAAGAATTTTCAAATTTTTTTTAATTAAGTAAAAAAAAAATCTTTTCTAACGGCCACCCCCCAGATGATTAAAGAATCTTCAGAGTTTCCATGAGTCCTAGCCTACCCAACCCATTTCAGCAGATGGTGGTTTTGTTATTTTAACTGGCCTTTTGTTTCACACACACACACACACACACACACACACACACACACACACACACACACACACACATTCTTGTCCCTTGACTTAGGAGCAAAGAGGAAAGAGAGACTTGTGTCCTCTGCTGCAAGTCCACACTGTGAGTAGCCATGTGACTTCAACTTCACCATTCAGGGGGGCAGAGGGCTTATTTCAGTGTAGCAGTGTTTGTCTTTAAACTAAACTATTTTAATTCCTTTTTTTTTTGCTCTGATTCAGTGTCTGTAAAGTCTCACCACAGCATTAATTTAGCAGTTCTTTACTACAAACTTGTATTTTTTATATACTTTTAATTCATTTGGCCTTTAGATTGTCATACACAGTGGATTCTGCTGAGGATTCAGTGTATAATTAGAGACATTGTATCTGCATGTTGGTTATAGTAAAGTCAGAGGGACATTGATCTATCTTGTTTAAACACGATTTAGGAAAGAGAATCATTGTCAAGTAGACGCAGGCAGATTAATTCCTAAGCAAACCAGGAAAGAGTTTTGCTGTTTTATTGCAGCCTTTTGATTTAGGACAGAAAAGATGCCTTTAATTGACACCCACAAGTATAAGTCATTATTTGTAAATATTTAAGATTCCTTCTCTGGCTGGGAGGCTGTAATGCTTGGCATTGAGCCCTTGTTACAAGCTTTTTCATAGCCCCAACTCCTGTCCTCTCTCTTCACAAGTATAGTGTTATCCTCTCTTATGTGACTACCACTGTTAACCATTTTGCTAAAGGGTTAATGAATATTAAGCAAGTTTGTGGTATTTGCATGTTAACACAGTACAGATAGAGTTATGAACACCTGTTGGCATGTGTTTGGGAGGAACTCTAACTACATAGGACATGCATGGGTGCAGATTGAAGCCATCAATTTTTCTTTCTCTAAATTTATTTGGTGTTTTGACAGGCATGTGTGGGTGCGTGCATGCATGAGTGTGTGTTGCCCAAGGAGGCTAGAATGAAGAACCAGGAGCTAGAAGCCCCTGGAACTGGAGTTATAGATGCCGTGAGCACTAAGAATGGAGTCAGTTCTTCATCTCTTCTGCAGGTCAGACCCCAGCCTTACCAGTAGTAACTGGCTTTAAGGACAAGCAAAGCTGTGTGTGGTGCCTTTAATTCCAGCACTAGGGCGGTAGCCCCAAAAGGGTCTCTGAATTCAAGGCCGACCTGGTTTACATACAGGGAGTTTCAGGAGATCCAGGGCTACATAGTGAGACACTGTCTCAAAGGATGCAAAACAAAAAAAAACTTATTTGATGTAAGATTTGAGTAGTAAGTTTTGTTCTAGGTTTGGATGGTGGTGGTAGTCTTGTTCTCCACATGTGAGTCTTTGCCTTTTCATCTATCACTTAGTAGCAGTAGAGTAGTTCTATATACTTTATGTTTTGCCGGAATTATATCAAGTTTGGTAGCACTGGCATGTATTGGATATCACCTATAGCTCTTTGATGTGCTATAAGCCTGTGTAATTTCCTTTACCTTCTACCTCAGCACTTAAAGCAAACATGAGGTTACAATCCTAGGAGGACTCAATGAATTTGTTGTCAAGTTTTATGGACCACAAGGAAGTAAGAACCTGTGTGGGTATGTGTTCTTTTCTTTTTATAATCTTTACTAGACAGTTGAACTATTAACAGGCACATGGCTTTGGAAAGTAAGTCTTAACTAAATACTAGAACAGGTGAGTGAAGAGATCTGTGTCATTCATGCACTTACCTTTTCCACATGTTCTCAGTTCTATCGAGGATGGACACATCCATATACCCGGGAAATGTATTTCTTGTTCTGTTTTTGTTTTGGGGATTGGTTAAGGTAGGATAAAAAGGAACATGCCTATCTCTTTACAAACTAATGAGTAGTGTTCAACAGGATCTAGCAAGAACGAAGGAATATTGGCTTAATTTTGTATATTTTAAAAGAAAATACATGTTTTTTGTTTATTTCTATTTTTCTTGTACTGATTGACCTCGGGTTTTGTGCATGCAATGTAAGTGCTCTGTCACTGACTTACAGTCCCTTGTCACCCCACCCCTCTCCCTCTCTTACTTTTTAAGTTTTAAAAACTAATTTTAAATGTATGCGCATTTTACATATGTGTATATTTGTATAACATGTGTGTACCCAAGATCCTTTAGAGGAAAGAAAAAGGGTCAGATCCTCTGGGGCTGGAGTTAGATGTTGCAAGCCATGATTTGAGCATTGAGTGTTTCCTCTGGCTCCTGCCAGAACAGCAAGTGTTCTTATCTACTGAGAAGTTCCCTTTTATTAAGATTTACTTTTGCTTATGTATGTGTGTGTGTGTGTGTGTGTGTGTGTGTGTGTGTGTGTATGTGCGCACGTGCATGTATGGAAGGGCATAGGTATGTGTACATGAGGCTCAAGGCTGACTCCAGGAGAATCTTTCTCTTTCTCTTGCTGTCTGAGGAAAACTCTTTCTCATCCAGCTAGTCTGACAGGACAGCTTGCTCTTGGACCTCCTATCTCAGATAGAGAATTCTCAGGTACAGAATGTAATACATATGTATACACACATATTTACATAATTCCTCCACACTGTTAGAAATCTCTGCAATTATACTCAGCTTCATGGCTAAGTTTTAGGAGAGTCTCTACACGCAACTCTATATATTTGACACTTCTTTGTTTTGTATTTTTTTTTATATTACCAGTTTCCAACTAGTTATTCCAAGAGGAGTATAAAGCATAAATTTCAGATCTGTTATTTATTTTGACTCCCCATACCTTCAGCAGAATTATCTACAAAATAATTTCCTGGAGAACACTAAATGCAATCAATTATCTTTTGCAGTCTGTTCATGCTAGAAACCCTGGGCCTGTCTTGAGTCCAATGAGTTAACAATTCACTACTAGTTCTGTGAGGACATGGCTCAATATAATACCATCCTTTCATCCTGCTTCTATCCTGGGTGGCTGCTTCATTTGTTTATCTTAAGCCATTTATATCAAGTTCCTCCTTAGTGTCTTTGAGCCTAACATTAACAAAATGAGTCAGGCATAAGTGTGACGTATTTAATCTAGCAATCTCTGAGAGTTGAGGCCATCGAGTTTCCATCAAGCCAGAGATACTTAGTGAGACCTTGTCTTAAATATGAAATAAAATATACACTAGTCCAAAAAAAAAAAACAAGCTATGTATGGTGGGTGGCCCATGCCTTAAATTCTAGCACTAAGAAGGCAGAGACAGGTGAATCGATGAATTCAAGGTTAGCCAGGTCTGAATAATGAGTTCCAGGCCAGCAAAGAGGATATCTCCAAGACTGAGTCTTAAAAAACAAACAAAACAAAACAAAAAAAAATGTTGGTGGCACATGCCTTTAATTAAAGCACTAAGAAGGCAAAGACAGACAGGTCTCTGTGAGTTCAAGGACAGACACATCTGGAGAGTAGATTTTAGGCCAGATAAAAGCTAAATAGTGAGATTCAAAGCAAACAAACAAAAATAAATTCTCTAATATCATATATGCATCAAGAACACCCGCTTTGGACTCTATTATATTTAGTGTTGGTTTCTCAGCTGATGAAATTTCAAGTTTAATCTAGCTTTGTGTATCCCAGGCTGCTGTAGACCTCACCATATAGCTCACTCACCTTGCCCGGATCCTTCTGCCTCTACCTCCTAAGATGTACACCATGAGTAGTCTTCAAATAGCTTTGCTAGACCAAGAACTGAATTCAGGTAGGCAAGGGCTCCTTCCCCCCACATCCACTTGATTTAACTATCTTGAAATTCTTCAAAAATAAAATTATAAGTTGATGTTTCTAACTGTAATTTAAAACTTGGTAAATATTCTCTCTTGACAGTTCTCTCTATGAATAGGTACTATCACCAACAGCCTAGCTTTATAAGTAAGGAAACCGAGGGAAATAAGAAATAAGCAAGCACCTGCCTAAAGTCAGAGAGTTGGCTAATAGCAGAGCCTAGATTCAGATGCAGTGAATCTGACTCCAAACTTCATTTTCCTGTTGTTTCATTAGAATTATGATGACATGTCATCGTTTATCTTTTTTTTTCATTAACAATGATATTGGAGAACTGAAGAAGGTAGTGGATACTTTGTTTACTACTTTATGATGGGAATCCAGTGTTTCAATACAGCAGAACTGTTTTTACCATACCAAGCTGTTGGTTGGTAAAAACCTGTTTTGAGAAGGTGCATGATCTAGTTACAGAAAACAGACTTTATGAAACTATTTTCAACCAAGGCAAAGGGTTTCCAAAATCAAAGGCCTGAAAACACTTTGAAAGACTATTTCTAAAGTATAAATAAGGTGTTTTCTGTTTGTTTTTTTTTAAAGAAAACACTTAATGAATTATTGAGAAAGCATTATCATGTTCTCAACAATTTATTAATTTATCGCTTACAACTACAACGGTTGAGGATATACTAAAATTTACACCCATGATTTTCCCTAGCCACAGCTGTACAATTAGTGCTGACTTAACATAACTCTCACATGCCCAACTACCAAAAGGAGATGAAGGAGTCAGAGCAGCTATCCCACTGCCCCTGTTCTGGCAGAGCTTACAGCCTCAGGGGAGGCACACATGTGGACAGAAGTCTGTGAGGTCAGTGCTGGGGCTGTCACAGTCTGTACACAGGAAGAGAAATCAGAACATGGTGGGAACGGGAGTTCCAAATTTTCTGGAAGGAGAGGCTAGACTCACTGAAAAACCTCAGGTTTTTTTTCTTCTGGGGTTTTATTGTTTACAGAACGTTTGTTGTATTGAGAGAAAAATAGCCAAAGCATCTTTGACAGAAAGTTCTGCAGCAGACAACACCACCTGAAACGTAAATGTGGGGTCCTCTTCTCAAAGTGATCCTCTGGGAGCATGGTTTTCCATTGCATTCTCCTCCACTCCCATTCTGGACCACGATGACCCTAAAGCCAGCCCGTCTTCTCCCTCAAAAGGAAACTTACACTCGTTTACTTTGAGCATCTCCACATTTGAATGACCTACATAAAAACTCAAAAGAAGCCATGAACCTCATTCTCCCCTTGTTCACTAACTCAGCAAAGAGTTTTGGTGGGTGCTTTTGAGACAGGGTAGGCTTAGATTCCTGGCTATCCTCCTGCCTTCGACTCCTCTGTGAAGGGACTGCAGGTGAGCCACGTCTCCCTGGCAAGACCATTGCATGTTTGATTCATTTTTGGACAAATCAAACCAACATAATCTTGTCACCCTTAGGTAGAGAGAAGCAGGTGTGGGGCTGTCTGTGCAAAAAGTAGAATCTGACCAGGAAAGGGACTATAAATGTACAGTCCAGTCACTCAGGAACTTAATGCAGGTACAAGAAACTTATGTCAAAGTGGCCACAAGATTCTTACCAGGAGATGGACGAATATATCTCCATGTTTACTGCTAGAAACCAAAGCTTTGTAAGAAATCTCAAATTTATGGGGAAAGTGGGAAAGTGTGTTCCTGATTGTTATTTCCAGATCTCTTTCCTGAAATGCAGGAGAATAAGTCCCCTGGGGTTTGGTGACCCCACTCCTGAGGTGTTTTATTTCAAATCATTTTTTAATGCATGCTGACTTTACCTTCCCTTCTCCTCCCTAAGAAAAAAAGACTTGTTGGTACTCCAAAAAAACAAAAAACAAAAAACAAAACAAAACAAAAAAACAACAACAACAAAAAAAAAAAACCATAGGTGTTTCTAGAAATACTTTTTAAAAGTGTCAATCAGAGGGCAAAGAACAGAGCCCGGCCCATCTGCCACACAGACCGCCAACTCCTAAAAATTGAAAAACTGGTGAGTAGGAGATCTGGGCAGCCAGGGAGCAGAGAGATCTCTGCAGAGTGCGCGCGTGGGGCACACCCTCCGACCTACCTGATCCAGGGACCAGGAGCAGAACTTTGGAGCTTCTGTTTCCACCCAGCGGTGACTTCAGGGTGCAGAGCAGAGCCCGGCCCATCTGACACGTGGACAGACAGCTCCTGAGGGTTGAAAAACTGGGACCAGGCACAGAATTTTGGAACTTCTGTTTCCACCTGGTGGCGACCTCAGGGTGCAGAACAGAGCCCTGCCCATCTGACACGTGGACCGCCAGCTCCTAAGGGTTGAAAAACTGGTGAGTAGGAGATCTGGGCAGCCAGGAAGCAGAGAGAGCTCTGCGGAGTGCTCACAGAAAGCACACGCCTCCCCGCCCCCCCGCCCTCCCTGATCCAGGGACCAGGAACAGAAGTTTGGAACTTCTGTTCCCACCAGGCGACTCTGAGGCATAGAACAGGGCTCTGCCCATCTGCCACCTGGACTAGTGGAGATCCAGGGACACAGACCAGATACAAGGGAAAGGCGAGAACACATCACTGACAACAAAATGGCAAGAGGAAAGCGAAAGAGTATATCCCAAAAAAACCAAGACAACCTGGCTACACCAGAACCCAGCTCTTCCATAACAGCAAACATCAGAATGCCAAACACTCCTGAAAAAGAAGACGCAGACCTGAAATCATACCTCAAGATGCTGATAGAGATACTTGAACAAGAACGGGAGGAAGGGAGGAAAAGCAAAAAGATTCAGAAGCTTTTAAAGCGGAAACAAGAAAAGCACTCAAAGAACTCAAAGAACTACAGGAAAACAGAACCAAAGAAATGAAGAAATGGAAGAGGGAAATTAAAACAGAAATTGACACAATAAAGAAAACACTAAAATAGATAACCCTAGAGGCAGAACACCTAAAAAAAAAAAAAAGGAGTCACAGAAGCAAGCATTTCCAATAGATTACAAGAGATCGAAGAGAGAATCTCGGGGGAAGAAAACAACATTGTAAACATAGACAAAACATCCAGAGAAGATGCAAAAAACAAAAAGCTCCTAACCCAAAATGTCCAGGAAATCCAAGACACAATGAGAAGAACGAACCTAAGAATAATTGGAATAGAAGAGGGAGAAGAATATCAACTAAGAGGCACAGTAAATATCTTCAACAAAATCATAGATGAAAACTTCCCTACCCTCAAGAATGAGATGACAACGAGCATAAAAGAAGCCTTCAGAACTCCAAATAGATTGGACCAGAAAAGAAACACCTCCAGACACATAATAGTCAAAACACCAAGTGCCCAAAGCAAAGAAAAAATACTAAAAGCAGTAAGGGAAAAAGGTCAAGTAACATATAAAGGCAGACCAATCAGAATCACACCCAATTTCTCAACAGATCCTATGAAAGCTAGAAGAGGCTGGACAGACATCATGCACACCCTAAGAGAGCACAAGTGCCAGCCCAAACTGCTATACCCAGCAAAACTATCAATCACCATAGATGGAGAGACAAAGATATTTCAAGACAAATCAAAATTTATACAATATCTGAACACAAATTCAGCACTACAACGAATTATAGGTGCAAAACCCAATACAATGAGGGAAAATACAGCCTAGTAAAAACAAGAAAACTCCTAAACAAGAAAACTAAAAAAAGAAAACGACACAGACACAACTCAACCCACAAAAGCAATAATGGCAGGAAACAGAAACAACTATTCCTTGATATCTAATAACAAAAATGGACTCAACTCCCCAATAAAGAGACATAGGCTATCAGACTAAATACATAAACATAATCAAGCCTTTTGATGCATACAAGAAACTCATCTCAGAGACAAAGACAGACACTATCTCAGAGTAAAAAGGTGGGAAAAAATCTTCCAAGCAAACAGCCCCAAGAAGCAAGCTGGAGTGGCTATTCTAATATTTAATAAAGTAAATTTCCAAACAAAAGTTATTAAAAAAGATAAGGAAGGACACTTTTTACTCATTACCGGAGAAATCTGTCAGGGGGAACTCTCAATCCTTAACATATATGCTCCAAATAAAAAACCACCAACATTCATAAAAGAAACCCTACAAAATCTCAAAAAATACATTTCACCCCACACAATAATAGTGGGAGACTTTAATACACCACTCTCACCAGAGGACAGATCATGGAAACAGAAACTGAACAAGGACACTGCAAAACTAGCAGAGACTTTGAACCAACTAGAATTAGTAGATATCTACAGAACATATCATCCTAAAGTAAAAGAATACACCTTCTTCTCAGCACCCCATGGCATCTTCTCAAAAATTGACCACATAATTGGACACAGAACGAGCCTTAATCGATATAAGAAGATTGAAATACTCCCATGCATCTTCTCAGATCACCATGGTCTACGGCTGGTCTTTAACAACTACAAAGACAACAAAAAGCCTACATACACATGGAAACTAAACAACACTCTGTTAAATGATAGCAGGGTCAAAGAAGAAATAAAGAAAGAAATTAAGGATTTTCTAGAATTCAATGAAAACGAAAACACAACATACCCAAACTTATGGGATGCAATGAAAGCAGTACTGAGAGGAAAACTCATAGCCCTAAGTGCTTCCAAAAAGAAACTAGAGAGTGCTTACATCAGCAACCTGACAGCACAACTAAAAGCCCTAGACCAAAAAAAAGCAGATATACCCAAGAAGAGTAGACGGCAAGAAATAATCAAAATTAGGGCAGAAATAGACCAAATAGAATCAAAAAGAACCATTGAAAAAAATCAACAAAACCAAGAGATGGTTCTTTGAGAAAATCAACAAGATTGATAAACCCCTAGCCAGACTAACTATAGAGCAAAGAGAGAGTACACATATTAACAAAATCAGAAAGGAAAGTGGAGACATAAGAACTGAAAGTGGGGAAATTCAAAAAATCTGATCCTAGTACAAAAACTTATAGTCCACAAAACTGGAAAATAGGGAGGAAATGGACAAATTTCTAGACAGATACAAGATGCTAAAGTTAAACCAGGACCAAGTAAACCATCTAAATAACCCTATAACACATAAAGAAATAGAAGAAGTTATCAAAAGCCTCCCAACCAAAAAAAGCCCAGGTCCAGACCGGTTCAGCTCAGAATTTTATCAGACATTTATTGCGGATATTACAACAATACTCTCCAAACTATTCCAAAAGATAAAATCAAATGGAATACTACCTAACTCATTTTTTGAGGCTACAGTAAGCCTTGTACCTAAACCACACAAAGACCCTACAAGGAAAGAGAACTTCAGACCAATCTCACTTATGAACATTGGTGCAAAAATACTCAACAAAATCCTTGCAAACCGAATCCAAGAACACATCAAAACGATCATTCATCATAACCAAGTAGGCTTCATTCCTGGGATGCAGGGATGGTTTATAATAAGGAAATCCATCAATGTAATCCACCATATAAACAAACTAAAAGAACAAAATCACATGGTCATCTCACTAGATGCTGAGAAAGCATTTGTCAAAATTCAACACCCCTTCATGTTAAAAGTCCTGGAAAGAACAGGAATCCAAGGTCCATACTTAAACATAAAAAAAGGAATATACAGCAAACCAACAGCCAACATCAAACTTAATGGTGGGAAACTTGAAGCAATCCCACTAAAATCAGGGGCTCAACAAGGCTGCCCACTCTCCCTTTACCTATTCAACATAGTACTGGAAGTCCTGGCTGGAGCAATTAGACAGCAAAAGGAGATCAAGGGAATACAAATCGGAAAGAAAGAGATAAAAACATCACCCTTTGCCAATGATATGATAGTGTATATAAGTGACCCCAAAAATTCCACCACAGAACTTCTACAGCTGATAAACAAGTTCAGCAAAATGGCTGGATACAAAATTAACTCAAACAAACCAGTAGCCTTCCTATACTCAAAGGAAAAACAATGTGGAGATAGAAATTAGGGAAAAGGTACCCTTCACAATCATCACAAAAAATATGAAATACCTTGGTGTGACTCTACTAAGCACGTGAAGGATCCTTTACAACAAGAACTTCAAACCTCTAAAGAAGAAAATTGAGGAGGATCTCAGAAAATGGAAAGATCTCCCTTCCTCATGGATTGGAAAGATCAACATTTTAAAAATAGCCATCCTACCAAAGCAATCTACAGATTCAACACAATGCCCATCAAAATTTCAGCACAGTTCTTCATGGGATTGGAAAGATCAATGTGCAATTTCATATGGAACAACAAAAGACCTAGAATAGCGAAATCCATCCTCAACAACAAGAAAACATCTGCGGGAATCACTATCCCTGACCTCAAGATATATTACAAGGCAATTGTGCTGAAAACTGCATTGTACTAGTCAGAAATAGGCACGTGGATCAATGGAATAGAATAGAAGATCCAGAAATGAGCCCTCGTGTATATGGTCACCTGATTTTTGACAAAGGAGCCGTAAACATTCAATGGAAAAAGGACAGCCTATTCAACAAATGGTGCTGGTTCAACTGGCACTCAGCTTGCAAAAGAATGAAAATAGACCCTTTCTTATCTCCTTGTACAAAGCTCAAGTGTAAGAGGATGAAAGGTCTCCACATTAAACCATATACACTGAAACTATTTGATGAGAAATTAGGGAAAACCTTAGAACATATAGGCACAGGAGAAAATTTTCTGAACAAAACACCAATGGCTCAAGCTCTAAGGTCAAAGATTAACAAATGAGACTTAATGAGATTGCAAAGTTTCTGTAAGGCTAAGGACATTGTCAAGAAAACAAAATGGCAGCCAACAGAATAGAAAAAGATCTTTACCAACTCCACATCAGATAGAGGCCTAATATCTAAGGTATACAAAGAACTCAAAAAGCTAGACACCAGAGAATCAAATAACCCTATTAAAAAATGGGGTACAGAGCTAAACAAAACGTTCTCAGTTGAGGAACACCGAATGGCCGAGAAACATCTGAGGAAGTGCTCGACATCCTTAGCCATCAGGGAAATGCAAATAAAAACAACCCTGAGATTCCACCTCACACCAGTCAGATTGGCCAAGATCCAAAACTCAGAAGGCAACAGATGCTGGCGAGGTTGCAGAGAAAGAGGAACACTTCTCCACTCTCGGTGGGGTTGCAAACTAATACAACCACTCTGGAAATCAGTGTGGTGATACCTCAGAAAATTGGAAATACTACTACCTGAAGACCCAGCTATTCCACATCTGGGCATATACCCCAGAGACACTTTAATACACAACAAAGATATATGCACCACAATGTTCATAGCAGCTCTATTTATAATACCCAGAAGCTGGAAAAAACCCAGATGTCCTTTAGAAGATGAATGGATACAAAAATTGTGGTAAATTTACACAATGGAATACTACTCAGCCTCCAGAAACAATGACTTGACCAAATTCTTAAGAAAATGGCTGCATCTAGAGAATATCATTCTGAGTGAGATAACCCAGTCACAAAAGAACAGACATAATATGCAGTCACTGATAATGGGATGCTAACCCCAGAGGCTTGCACTGCCCCAGAAACAACACACAGACTGTATGAAGTCCAAGAAATAAAGAAAACAAAACAAAACAAAACAAAAAAATCTTTATACAACAAGAAAACTTTGACTATTTCCATGTTACATGTTGTTTTACATGTACTTTATGCTTATTGTAACTATTAAGTTTTCAATGTGTACTATCAAACCTTTAAAAAAATCAAGTACTGACTAAAAAATATATTCATATAGTTTTATGTAAAAATTATTTTAAAATCTATTAAAAAGTACTGACAAAATGTATTGTATAATTTTACACAAAAAATGCTTAAAATCTGTACATTTATCTTTGTTTTGTAAAATAAAGTTGTTAAAAAAATAAAATAAAATAAAATAAATAAATAAATAAAGAAAGAAAGAAAGAAAGAAAGAATGAATGAATGAATGAATGAATGAAATGGGCAGAACAAATGCTCAAGCCATCTGCCTCACAGAACAGCGAAGATCCAGGGACACAGACCAGGTTCACTTGAGAGACAGGAACCAATCACTGACAAAAAGACCACGTATAATCACAGACAACAAGGTGGCAAGAGGAAAGTGAAGGAACTTACCCAATGGAAATCAAGACAACCTGGCAACACCAGAACCCAGTGCTCCCATCAGAGGAAACAGTGGAATGTCAAACACTTCAGAAAAAGAAGACTCAGTTCCAAAATCATACCTCAAGATGATGATAGAGATCCTTAAACAAGATAGAAAGGAAAAGAATAATAAACTGATCACCTGCAGCCTTGTTAGGAAGAGCTGTAATAGCGGCTGTAGCAATTTGATCATACTCGGTGGGATCATAATTAATTTGTAGATGTAAAGGGGCATATTGTGTCAGTTGGCCTGTCCAGCTTGAGTGTTGAGTTTGGCAGTGGCAAGGCACTGCCCTTGGTATTCTCCTCTCCACAAGAGATCGTCACTACCACTGAGAACCATGTGGCAAAGTTGTTGCCAATCACTGGGTGTCAGGTTAGAAGTACTATAAGATTCAAACATGGACCATGAAAGGTGCCAGAGCTCTATAAGAGGACAGTGCTTCCTTTAGGGCCTTCAGCTCTTTAAATGAAACAGCAATATGCTGTCTGGCCATTTGTTTTGTGTTATTCAGATTAGGCACTTCCATTACAGAATACAAGCTTTTATTTTTAACTGGTCTGAAAATCGCTCCCTCGGGTAATGAGTCAGATTCTATTACAACCCTGTCTCCATTGACTGAGAAATCTTCATAGGCGGGGAGTGCTGAGGGTTCTAGGGGAGGAAGAGGATCCTCTTCACACTGTCTGCCCCGAGCTTTATAAAGCTTTAGCCTTTCCTTTAACTCCTCTATTTCATTTTCCAGGGTTACTTCTTCATCTGAATCTGAGTCAGTGAAGCCCGAGACCGAATCACTGCCTTTTTGTACTGATGGACTTCTGAGGATGTTCATTCTGTGCTGCTCCAAAGGTTCTCTTGATTTCTATTTGTTCTTTCACCTTTGCATTTTTACTACTTAAAGCACTTCTTACTAGTCTCCACAAAGAGAAATGGCAATCAGATTTACAAGCTGATCAACAACCAGAAACGAGGAACTCATACTTCCCATTAGCGCTGTTTACTTTCATTTCGTCTCTCTGATGTCTGTCCCCAGTGTTTTGTCATCTCACTGGTTGGCCTTTTCGGAACACTCCCATCAGATTGTCCTCTCTTTCCGGATCTCGGTGAGAACTCAGTGTCTGCACTGCCAGTGTCCGAGTATAGGCACAGGTGTCCTGGATTGAAAGGAAACATGTACAGGGGTCATTCAATAAAGTCTGGCTCTGCAGTCCAGGAAAAACAAGCATGAAAGTCAGTGTGCCCCAAAATTGAGTGGCCTAGAGTTGAATTGTGCCCAAAATAGACAGAGTGCCAATTTGTATGAACCAATGAAATTGCTATGAGCCTGTTGCTAATTGCTAATATGATTTTCCCTATAAATACTTCTCCCCATTTGAGTTCATGGTTGACTCATGAGATACATGTTGTCCTCAGAGCTCTGATGTCCTAAACACACCTCTTGCCTGATTGCATCAAGATAGGCTCTATGTGAGTTCTTGGGTTCTCATTCTCCTGGTACTTGAGTGAAGGGCTTCCCTAATTTGGGAGCCTTTCAACTTGAATCAAACAGTTTCAGTGGAGAATATCAGTATGTGGTTAGGAGACTGGTCTTGTAGTATTTTGTTGAAGAACATGTCTGCTTTTTGCCCTTTTTGAAAGAGTCTGCCTGAGGTTAAGATGAAGAGATTTAGATAAACTGCTTTGAAAAAGAAAGTCTTAAAAAAGCCTGGTGTAAATTCTGTTGTGTGGTTACTAAAGCTCAACCTTATGAAGAGCATTTTAATGAAAAGGAGCAAGTTGAGAAAGTAAAGATACAAAATATATGGTTCGTGTATTAAAGGGACATCAGGAAGAGAAATGGAACTAAATCCTGTGTTCAAGAATTTTAAATTAAATTAAGGAATTAAGGACCCTGGTGCAAGACCCCACTCATCTAAATTAGCTCCAGTCAATTTACTACAAACGTTTAATCCCAGGAGTGAAAGACAAGCAGATCTCTAAATTCAAGGACAGCCTAGAACGGAACAAGTTCTGGGGGTGGGGGGAAGCTGAAATTCAGGTATGATTGTACACACCTTTAATCCCACGAGACAGGCATACAGATCTCTAAATTCAAAGTCAATCTACAGAAAAAGATCTGGGACAGCCAAGCTTAGGTAGTAAAGGAGTTTTAAAAAAAAGAATCTAGTGATAATGTAATAGAACAAGGGGTGTTTTGGGGGGTTATGTTCCAGCTCCTGCAAGTAGCAGAACTTGGCAGCTCCACCCTGTGGTGCTGGCATTACACTTAAGAGGAAAAGGAGTCTACTGGGACAATTGATGCTGGTTAGCTGGAGCTAAGAAATTACTAATGATAAAGAAGTTACCAGCATCACTGAGGTGAAATCTTCTGGGGAGTGTTTTCTGAGAGGACAAAAAACTGTGTTCCAAAGATAGTGAAAGTTGTACCTATTACTGCAGCTGTACTTGGTAATGTGTAAGAATCACTCAGCTGGTACTGGCTTTGAAGGCATGAAGGCATCATGAAGAACAGCTGCTGCTTGGGACTGTGAGTGGCCATGGAAGGCCATTGGTGAAAGTGCAGCCTCATGTGTAGTTGACATTCCAGGATTGAGGGGGTCATGCAAAGGATTTGAGGCTCTGCACCATGTAGGGGGCTTATGCGAAGATATTGGTGAAGCCTAGTTGCAATGGAAGACCCCAGTATATTAGAGATGCCAGTACCATGGGATGATCACCAAGAACAACAGCAACGGTGTAGTGGATCAACCTGAGCTTGAAGTGCTACAGGAGCCAGAGCTTGAGAAGTGAAGCCAGAAGATGATGTATGAATCCCAGACATTAAAATGAGAAGCTGTAACATTGAAATTGCCTTGGAGACCCAAATGTGTTAAAGGTAACAGAGGGACAAGGTACCTACCAAGGAAAGCTGCTAACAGGTAGTGGAGCCAGCCCAAGAGAAACCAGTTTCTTTCTGTCAACAAAGTTGAAAAGGAGTTGAAGACCTGGAGACTGCTTTGACATCAGTCATGGAGATGGCAGAATTTGGAGTTTGCCCAGCTGGTTGCCTGACTTAAACCCAAGGATTACAGTTAAGTGATCGGATGGGTCTCAGGAGAGACTTTGAACTTTGGACTTTTAATGTTGTTGATGTTGGGGACTTTGGAAGTTGGACTAAATGTACTTTTTATCATGCTATGCTTATGTAAAACAATTAAAGTATATTAGAAGGTGTGGGAATTGAGTCTTTTCTGGCATAGAGAGAGGGCTGGGTGACTGCAATCAAGACTCAGGACCTGCCCACAGATGGCTGAGACCCCAGAACAGCATTGCAAGTGCTCTCCCACCTGAGCCCAATGGAGCCGTCCACATATTTCACTTTATTGAGGGTATTTTCTGATATTGTAGCTGGAAATGTTCAGTTTCTTCTTTTCCTGTTATACCGTAGTTTGATTTTTGCATTGAGTACTTGATTTCCTGAATGATTTGTGGTAAAATTTTTATTGAATATTTTCCTTATTTATATTTTAAATGTTATTCCCTTTTCAGTTTTCCCCTTTAGAATCTCTCTATCCTTTCTCCCTGCTTTTATTAGGGTGTTCCCCAACTCACATATCCACTCCTTCATACCTCTGCTCTCTGGCATTCATCTACACTGGGGCATTGAACCTGAAAAGGAGCAAGAAATTCTCCCACTGATACCCAACAAGAAAATGCCTTAGGGAAAGAGATACCCAAAGATCTTTTTCCAATCTGTTGGTTTTTATTTTGTCCTATTGACAATGTCCTTTGCCTTACAGAAGCTTTGCAATTTCATGGGGTCCTATTTGTGGATTCTTGATCGGAGAGCATAAGCCATCTGTGTTTTGTTTAATGGTTTTAAATTTTTAAACTGTGCTTTCCTGTATTTACTTAAGTGAGTTATTCACATCATACTTAAAGGTCTCTACTACCTTCATGAGATGGGATTTTAAGTAAACATCAGGTTTTTCGCATGTGTTGGGTTTAAGGGGATTGCTATGTATAGAGAAATGATTTTTTTTCATTAGATACTTTGTATTTACATTTGTGATGTTATCACTTTACCCCACTCAGTTCCGATTCCTTCTCCCCCTCCATTTCCCTTCACAAAGGTACATTCCCTTCTGACCCCCTTTTCAACCCCATTTCCCTGGCATTCTCCTACACTGGAAAAACCTAATCTCTCTGGACCAAAAGCCTTTTCTCACATTGTTTGTAGACACCTCTGGATTCAGCTACATACACACCTGGATCAACAAAGTGTGCACAAAGGTTGGTGTTTTACTCCGTGGGAGGTTTGGAGAGTTTGGTTGTTGATAATGTTGTCATCTTCCCATGAGGTTGCAACCCCTTAACTCCTTAGGTCCTTTCTTTAGCAACCTCATTGGGATCCCCGAGTTCAGACAAGTGGTTAGCTGCAAGCAAGCTATGTGCTTTAATGGTGTCAAAGTATACTAGTTTCTCTTGCTTTGATTTTCTGCTTGCATCTTACTATCAGGTTAGTTCTGGTGTTAAGTGGCCTTGCTTTCTCTGTCTTGAATCTACTTTGTCTTTCCCTAAATTGCAGCAGGTCCCCTAAGAAACATTTGACCCTACCCTCAGCATAGTTCCTGGTGGATCCCTCAGACTTTGGGGTGATCAGATGGGCAGACTCACTGTCTGCCATGGTAGAGATGCACAGTGAAAGGGCATATATGTACATATTACCACATGAATTCAATATTCATGATAAGACCAATAGTTTTATCATAAAATTTTGAATAACTCGAGTACAATAATTTTCTCAAAAATAATTTTCTCAAGAAGACATACATTTGTTGTGAGTCATAGTTACTCATTTGAAACAAGTATTATTTACATAGTCATGGATGATAATGAATCCACAATTTATTATGCTTATGGTTATTTCACATAAGTATACTATATGTGCATGAATAACCCATTACCACTCTTTGTTTCTAAAAGTTCAAGACATTCAGAGTTCTCACTCACACTCACATGCATGGCTCACATGCCTGGCTCTAGTAATAATGAGTGACCCCAAAAATTCCACAGAAAACTCTTACAGCTGATAAACAACTTCAACAAAGAGGTTGGTTATAAAAGGAAGTCAAACAAATCAGTAGCCTTACTCTGCTCCAAGGATAAATAGGCTAAGAAGCAAATTATGGAAGATACCCTTCGCAATAGTCACAAATAATACAAAATGGCTTTGTGTGACCCTAACTAAGAAAGTACACTTCTGGCCCAAGGCTGGACCTGGCCCAGCTTCATCAGGACCGGGCTCTGCCATTGGAACTCACAGCCTACCCAGAGAGACGAACACCCAGGAACAGTCTGACTCTTGAGATAACAGACCCACAGACCCACAAGAGAGACAAGCTCCAGTGAGAGACAAGATCACCCTCTATCACCTTGAAAAAAATGGCAAGATTCAAGCACAAGACTCTAAGAAAATTAAACCAAGACAACCAGGCAACATCAGATCCTAGTTCTCCTACCACTTCAAATAGAGGATAGCCAAATTCATGAGAAAAACAATATTTAGACTTAAAATCATACTTCATGATGATGATGATGGAGATCTTTTTTGAGAAGCACATAAATAACACACTTAAAGAAATAAGGAAAACCAGGAAATACATGTACAAAATGTGAAACCCTTAAAGAGGAAACCAAAAATAACTTAAAGAGCTAAAGGAAAGCATTAACAACTAGGTAAAGAAACTGAAAACAGAAACATAAACAATGAAGAAAAGACAGAAGGAGACAACCCTGAAGTTGGAAAACCTAGGAAAGACATCAGGAGTCTAGATGATGGACAGAATAGAAGAGATGGAGGAGAGAATCTCAGGAGCAGATACCATAAAAACCATTGACACAACATTCAGAGAAAATGCAAAAATAAAAAAAGATTCTTACCCAAAATATTCAGCAAATCCAGGATACAATGAGAAGACCAAACCTAAGGATAATAGGTACAGAAAGAGTGAAGACTCCCAACTGAAAGATATCTTCAACAAAATTATAGAAGAAAACTTTCCTAACCTAAAAAAAAGAGATGAACATGAACATACAAAAAGCCTACAGAACCCCAAATAGACTAGTCCAGGAAAGAAATTCTTCCAGACACATAGTAGTCAAAACAAGAAATACTCAAAATAAAAAAAAGAATACTAAAAGCAGTAAGAAATAAAGAACAAGTAACATATGAAGGCAGTCTGATCAGAATCACACCAGACTTTTCAAGAGAGATTATGAAAGCTAGAAGATCCTGAACTGATATCATTACAGAACTAAGGGAACAAAAGTTCCCGCCCAGGTTACTATATCCAGCAAAACTCTCAATCACCATAGTTGGAGAAACCAAGATGTTCCAGGACAAAAACAAATTTATACTATATCTGTTCACAAATCCAGCCCTACAAAGAAAAGTAAATGAAAAACTCCACCACAAAGTTGAAAGCTGCACCCTAGGAAAATCAAAAAAAACTAATTTTCTTGAAACAAATACCAAAGAAGTAAATCACACGAATACAACTCTACCTCTAAACAACTAAAATAGCAGGAAACAACAATCAATATTTCTTAATATCACTTTGCATCAGTGGATTTAATTCTCCAATAAAAGAACATAAACTATCAGAATGGATATGAAGACAGAATCCAGCCTGTTGATGCACAAAGGAAAGTAATCTCAGCAACAAAGACAGACACTACCTCAAATTAAAAGGTTGAAAAATTTTTCCCAAGAAAATGGTCCCAAGAAATAAGCTGGAGTAGCCATTTGAATATAGAATAAAATGCATTTTCAACCAAAAGTCAACAAAAAAGACAGGGGAGGACACTTTTTACACATCAAAGGAAAAATCTATGAAAATGAACTTTCAATCCTGAACATCTATTCTCTAAATACAAGAGCACCCACATTCATAAAAGAAACTCTACTAAAGCTCAGAGCACATATTACACTGCACACAATAACAGTGGGAGACTTCAACACCCCATGATCATCAATGGACGGATCTTGGATGGAGACACGGGACAGAGACACAGTGAAACTAACAGAATTTATGAATCATTGAACCTTTAATAACAAATATTTTAGATAATACTCACCCTATTTTTCTTTGTCTTAATAAAAGTAGTACTTAATCATCGAAAATTTTTGATTAATATACAATTTGATTTTACAAACAGGACAGCACTGTCCATTGTAAGACCAATTACTAAAGTCTGGTGTAAAGTAATTTCTTACACAAACCTGAAGGTATTGAACATGGGTAATCTCAATTTATGAATGGCTTTCTTTGTTTTTGTGTGTAAGCCACGTACCTGACTAAAGGTGACGCTATTGACTGTGGTCAGTGACAACTCTAGGCATATTGTTCTGGGAAATATCAGAAAGATGCCTGCAGACAGCATGGACATGAAACCAGTAATCAGCATTATTCCACTTACTTGCATGGAATACCTACATCAAATTTCATGCCTTGGCCTTCGTCAGTATACCATGACCAAGGTACGTAAGTAAAAACACACTTTCCTCTTGTTTTTGATCATGGTGGTGTTTCTTATTGCAGTAAGAAGTAGCACATTGCCTAAATGGTAAATTGCCTCTGCTAGGATTTGAAATATCATAGATTCCTGATTCAATGAAAGTCACTGATTTGAAAAGAGAAACAAGAGTGAATATTAGCAGAGTGTGAGGCATAGTGACAGTATTGCATAATTTTGATGGTCATTACAAAAGCACTGGATTGTTGGAATAGATTTAAAAGGAACTATGAAGGTGTTGAGAATATCATGTAAACTACTAAAATGAGAACACTTTATGAATAGAACAAGCGGTTTCAGATTGGGTTTTTAATATAAGGCTCCATAACTCTATGTGAAAGACACAATTCCATGACAGAATAAATGTGTTTCATTAAGTGAGAAAAATCAGCAAAGGGAATGTTCCATGCAAGACCTTTACCTGAATAAAGTTAGTGTTTATGGGCAAACAAATTACTCTACATGAAGAGTTTCATCATAAATTGCATCAATATATAAATACTAAAGGTTATTTAAGTTTAATATTACATACAAAACAAAAATAAACACATACATGTTATTATTTCTTTACATCATGTGTTGAAGTTCAGTGTTATTTTTCTGATAAATTACTGTATTTGCTGCTTTATTATTTAAATCTTATTTGTGGGGCTGGGTGGCAGAGGCCCACAGGAGAACTCTGGTCAGGGAGGGGCAATGGCTCCTGCTCCTTCACTGTTGGGTCCAGCTAGGTTTGTGGGTTCAGGTGAGGGGGAGAAGGACTCTAGAAGAGGAGGTGGAAACCTTTTTTCCACCTCCATTTTGACTGATGCTTCAAGATTCTGGGCCAAATCTGCAAGAGAATGCCTAGGTGTCAAGGGGTATAGGAGAGCTCACAGCAGGGATTCCTGTGGAGTGTATCTCTTCCTAATTGGTGGTGTCACACCTCTCATGACAGACGTTCTCAGATGATGGAATAATTCCTGCACACCTTCAATTTTGGACAGACTTCATATATACAGTTTTGGGATGGTTTAGAGTCTGACAATAGATGCTTCCTATTGGCTTGGCTTGAGGGCTTGGGGTAAATCATCTACATATTTGGGTGTGTGATCCTGTGCCTGTCCTGAGCCTATGTAATATGTTGGCAAGACCTTGCCTCCAAATAAGGAACTAGGGTGTGTCTTCTTGCTTGAGCCTACCTGGAGGAGGGACTTGGATTGAGACCAGTGTGGCTTGAATCTATGACACAGGGATTGATTGATTTTTTTTTTTTTTTTTTTTGTCAAATGTCATCTTTTGTTTTCTTCACACATAGAGCTCATTTGGTTGTATTTAATGTTTTTGTTGGAATCACAATGCATTAATGTTGCATCCAGCATGGTTGCCTTGTCTTTGTCATTTGTTCTGTATTTTCTTTAAATTCAGTTACCATCACCCAACCTTCCTGTTCTCTTGTAGTCATCAGAAAGATATTAATTTGATATAATTGGGACAAATTTTTCTTTTTTAATTAAACCTTTTATTTGTTTACATTGCAAATGAAAACCCTATTCCCAGTATCTAAATCTCCCCAACTGATCCAACTCTTTTTTGCTTCTACCCACAGACCCACTCCTGCCTCACCAGTATAGCATCCTGCTATACTGGGGCATCCAGCCTACACAGGACCAAGTGCCTCCCCTTCCATCAGTGTCAGATAATGACATCCTCTGCTACATCAAGAGCTGAAGCAAGGGTCTCTCCATTTGTGCTCTTTGGTTGCTGGTTTAGTCCCTGAATGTACCGTGTGGTCAGGTTAGTGGATATTTTTCTTCCCTTGGGGTTGCAATCCTCAGTTTCTTCAATCCTACCCCCTGACTATTCTGATGGGGCTGTTCTTTTGTTCACAGGAAGAATTCTGGAATAAATATTTTGATATGAGCGGGAGGCACATGCCTATCAATTGGGAGCAATCTCTACAGGTTCTAGCTTCCCTTTGTTGTGTAGTTTGGCTAATGTCATTTCTGTTGGGTTCTGGAAACCTCTTATTTCCCTGGCACCTGGGACTTTCTAGAGGCTACTCCCAGTTATCCATCATCTACTGCAACATATTTCTATTTCCTGACCCCCTGTTCTCTGTCCCTTCCCATACCTGACCCTGTCCACCCTTTTTTTATCTCCCACTCTTGACTCCCTCCTATGTGCCTTCTTCCCTCTACCTCATGTGATTATCTATGTAGGATGGAAGCATGCACATTTTGTTTGCCCCTCTCTCTCTTGGCCTTGCTCCTCTATTCTTTCACTCTCTCTTCCTTTCCCTTACTCTTCTCTCTCCAGGTGCTCATGGCCAGCCTCTGCTTTCTGTCTCTTCTCTTCTCTTCTCTTTTCTTCTCACTCTCTCTCTCTCAGTGTCTTTGTCTCTCTCTTTCTATCCCTCTGTCTCTGATTATCTATTTATCTATGTCTCTGGTTCTATGTTTTTTTTTATGTATTTCTCTATGTCTCCAATCTCTCTCATGTCTCTCTCTATATATGTTTCTCACTCTATGTCTCTCTCTCTGTGACTCTCTGTTTCTTTCTATCTCTCTATTACTATATCTATGTTTCTCTCTATATGTCTCTCACCCTATGTTTCTCTCTCTCTCTCTCTCTCTCTCTGCCTCTATTACACTCCCAAGTCCCCTCCCCATGCCCTGAATAAATTCTATACTATAATATCCTGGTACCTCAGGGAGAAGGGATGCCTCACATGGGCTATTTACACAACCACATATACACTGTTGGGATTAAATTAAGTATTTTCAAATGAGCCTCCCCAGCTCTAAGTGGAAGTGCCTGGCTTTAATCACAGCTTCCTCACAGAGGACAGAGGGAGTCAGCATGGGAATGAACCCCGGGGCCACTGCTGGTCAGATAGGGGCTGAGAACCAACAGGAAGACTCCATTGATAAAATAAAATGCAGAGAGCTTTATGATATATACTGTGTATTTGATGAGGAATAAAAACATTGGTGCTTGAGAGATCGTTCAGTGGTTAGAAAACAAACTGCTCTTTCTGAGTTCCTTGCTCTAATACCCAGCACCCACACAGAGGCTCACACTCACCTAGCTTCCGGTTTCAGGGGAGAGATTGTACTTACACAGTGACACATTCACCAATGGAAATAAATATTTAAATTCATATTGATTAATTTTATTTAAAATAAATACATATTAAATTAATTTTATCCAGATTATTTTAAAAGAAAGCTTATATAAAATTAATTTTACATAAGTTAACAATGATTAAATTAATACTAGATTTTATTTATTTAAGACAGTGCTCACTGCTGACCTTTAACCCTAGCCCATAACCTCTGACCCCTCTTCAGGACTCATGGAGCAAGTCCATACCTATAGCACACCTATAGCACCTATAACTGCTGGACCAGATGTGAGGTTTCCCAGTCATCCTGGTCTGCCCTGAGATAATGCACCTGCCCACCGGGACTGGAAACAGGGCAACCAGGCCCCAAAACAGGGTATCTAGGAAAGGAAGCAGGTCTTCAAGGATGGAAAGAGGACATTGGGAATGGAAACAGGGCACGGGAACCAGAACAGGGCATCAGACCGGAAGCTCTGCATGGACGACAGGAAATAGGACGGGGCCCGGAAACAAGGCTTCATGGACAAGAAACAGGATTTCATGGGCCAGAAACAGGGTATTGGTAAACAGAAAAACAGCACTGGGAATTGGAAACAGGGCACTGGGAACTGGAAGCAGGGAACCAAGCACTGGAAACAGGACATGGGGATCAGAAACAAGATATCAGGGTCCAGAAACGTAAGCATTGTCATCCAGAAACAGGGCATCAGGAACGGAAACAGGGGATGGGGGACCAGTAATAGGGCATCAGGGACCGAACAGGGCATCATGAACCAGAAACAGGGTATTGGGTACTGAAACATGGAATTGGGGAATGGAAACAGGGCAGAGAAAGTACTGTGGACAGAGTTAAAAACAAGGGGACATTATGAGGTGTGCGGACACATCACAGGGGACCGATTATAAACATTTTAAAATGACTTGTTTATTGTTATCTTATTTGCATTTGTGTTCAGTCTTGTTTTTGCCTCAGATCCCCTGGAAGTTGAATTACAGGGAGTTGCGAGCTTCCCTGCGGGTGCTGGGAATCAAACCCAGGCTCTCAGGAAGAGCAGCAGCTGGTGCTGTTAAGCTCAGAGCTGTCTCTCTAGGCCCTAGTTATTAATACTTTTAATTATATGAGTTTGCTTGTTTGTTTGTGTGATTGATTGATTGACTGATTTAGCTCTTAACAGAAACGTGCCAAGACCTGGAAAAACTATTAAGAGATACTTCTGAGAAAATACCCATGATGCACAGCGACCAAGGAAGGAAAATTTACAAGCAGATACATGACAGCACCTTTGTGTCCTTGTGAGGTAATGAGCGCTGTTGACAGTTGGAGATGAGCTCACTGCGTTTATGTGCCTCTGTCCCCTGCCTCTTTCTTCCCCTACATCCCCTGTGAGTGTGTCTGTGTGTGCTGCACATGCATGTGCTGACATGCCACATTGTATGTAATGATGTCTTAGGTAGATTTTCTTCTCTTTCCCCCTCATCTGTGTGTGTGTGTGTGTGTGTGTGTGTGTGTGTGTGTGTGTGTGTGTGTGAAACACACAGGTGCTGATTTTCAGCATGTATCTTTAATTGAGAAATCGTTTATCTATCTTTAATTTTTGGATTTTTTTCCATGTGAATGTTAAATTTGATCAGAATTTATTTTCTCAGAAATTTTGATGTAAATTTTCAATTTCAAAATGTTTTTCTACATTTATTTCTAGTTTAATTGTGAAAAAATTTAAGTCTCCATTTTAAAAATTATTCTTTCTTTATTTGATTTTTCAATTTTATCTAAATTCTGTCAATATATTTCTACAAATTTCCCTGAAAATATTTATAGGGCAAATATTAAATTATTTCAAAATATGTTTCTAAATGCCTCTTCAATTTTTGAATAAACATTTTCAGTCTTTTATCTTATTAGGATTATTTCCCATGTGAATCATCAGTTTTGCCAGAATTTTGTTGATATAATTTTTTATTTTTCTCAGAAAAATTATTGATGTATATATAAAATATTTTTAATATTTTCCTACATGTGTCATCAATTTTGGGGGAAATATTTTCTATCTGGTTTATTTTATCATTATTATTGCATGTGAATTTTAATTTTATCATATTTCTCTCTATATATTCCTTCAATGTTCTCAGAAATATTTTTATGTATAGATAATGTTTTTACAAAATTTTCATACATGTGTTTTTCATATTTTGAAGTATATTTGCAGGGTCTTCAATTTTATTATTATTTTTCCATGTCAATCTCCAGTTTTATGTGATTTCTGTTCATACATTTGTTCAGTTTCCTTCCAAATGTTTCAGATGTGAATTTGAAATTTTAACAAAACGTTTTTCTCTATGTGTCTTCAGGTTTTCGAGAAATGTTTCCCGACTTCTCTCTTTTTTTCCTTTTTTGTTTTTTTTTTTCTTTTGGTTGTATTTTATTTATTTCATTTTTTAAACTTTAATTTTAAAAACCAAGATAAATGTACAAATTTTTAAGCATTTTTGCATAAAAGTACAGGAATATATTTTTTATAAAGTTGTAATTTAGTATTTGTGGTCACATATACAAACACATATGTATATATGTAACAATAATATAGGAAAAGAGGTTATTAATTGAGGGGATAGGAGAGAAACTGGGAGGGGCTGTAGGAAGGAAAGGGGGGATGTGATACAGTTCTATTTTAATTAAAATATATTCTTTTTTTTTTCTTGAACTTCACACATTTTGTGAGTTGTTTCTGGGGTGTTCAGAGCTTTATGGGGTTAGTGTCCCATTAACAGTGACTGCATATTATGTCTGTTCTTTTGTGACTGGGTTATCTAACTCAGGATGATATTCTCTATATGCATCCATTTTCTTAAGAATTTGGTTAAGTCATTATTTCTGGTGGCTGAGTAGTATTCCATTGTGTAAATGTACCACAATTTTTGTATCCATTCATCTTCTGAAGGACATCTGGGTTCTTTCTAGCTTCTGGCTATTATAAATAGAGCTGCAATGAACATTGTTGTGCATGTATCTTTGTTGTATGTTGGAGCATCTCTGGGGCAAATGCCCAGAAGAAGAATAACTGGGTCTTCAGGTAGTACTATGTCCATTTTTCTGAGGAAACTCCAGACTCATTTCCAGAGTGGTTGTATCAGTTTACAACCCCACCAGCAGTGGAGAAGTGTTCCTCTTTCTCCACATCCTCGCCAGCATCTATTGTCATCTGAGTTTTGGACCTTGGCCAATCTGAATGGTGTGAGGGTTGTTTTGGTTTGCATTTCCCTGATGGCCAAGGATGTTGAGCACTCCTTAGATGTTTCTCAGAAATTCAATATTCCTCGATTGAGAACTTTTTGTTTAAGTCTGTACCTCATTTTTTAATAGGGTTTTTTGATTCTCTGTTATCTCCCTTTTTGAGTTCTTGGTATACCTTGGATATTAGGCCTCTATCTGATGTGTGGTTTGTAAATATCTTTTCCCACTCTGTTGGCTGCCGTTTTTGTTTTCATGATAGTGTCTTTAGCCTTAGAGAAACTTTGCAATCTCATTAAGTCCCATTATTATTATTTTTCCATGTCAATCTCCAGTTTTTTGTGATTTCTGTTCGTATATTTGTTCAGTTTCCTTCAAAGAATTTCAGATGTGAATGTGGAATTTTATCAAAACATTTTTCTCTATGTGTCTTAAGATTATCGAGAAATGTTTTGTGTTTTCTCTTTTATCTGTAATCAGTATTATATTCTATGTAAATCTTGAAATTTATCAGAAATTTTTAATATGTATTTTCAATTTTTTAGAAATTATTTGATGTAATTTTTTGTGTTTTTTAAAATGTTTTCTACATACATGTTCAATTTTTTGTTAAATGTTTTTATATCTTCTATCATAACGTGATTTATCTAATTGTGAGTCTTCAATTTTATTAGATTTATTTCTTCACATTCTTTCTATTTCTTAGAAATATGTTTGCTTTATATATTAATTTTTAAAAAATCTTTTACATGGGTTTTCAAGGATTTAAATAATATTTACTTTTTCTTGCATTTTAACATGACTTTTTTCATGGTAACCTTCAATTTTATCAGAATTTTTATATATTTCTTGAAATTTTCAGAAATATTTTTGAAGAGAATGTAGAATTATTTAAATAGTTTTTCTTTATGTGTCTGCATTTTTTTGAAAAAAATATTTTACTCCTCTCTTTTATCGTATTTTATACTTGAAACTTTCATTTTCATCAGAAGTTTATTCTATTTTTTTCAGTTTTCTCAGAAAAATGTCCAAGTATATATTAAAATTTTCATAAAATTTTTCTATATTCGTCTTCGTGTTTTAGAATAATATTTTCTGTCTTTTATGTTAGCAGGATTATTTCCCATTTGAATGTTCAACTTTATCAAAAATAACTTGATACAATTATTTAATTTTCTTAGAAATATTTTGGATGTAAATACATAGTTTATTCCACAAAATTTTCCACATGTGTCTTCACGTTTTGGGAAATACTTTCTACATGATATATTTTATCATTGTTATTGTATGTAAATTTTAATTTTATCAGAGTGTTTTCTATATACTTCTTCAATTTTCTCAGAAATATTAGCAATACAAATTTTCATTTTTAAATGGTTTCTGCAGAAGCATCTTCATTTTTGAATTTTTTTTCTTCATTTCTTTAGGACTATTTTTCATGAGAATCTTCAAATTTATCAAAATATTTCTGTGTATTTTTCAAATTTATTCAAAGAATATTTTATGTAAATTTTAATTTGTCAAAAAAATGTTTCTAAATGCCTGTTTACTTTTCTTAATAATACTTTTGCATGCTGTTTTAGTAGGATTATATTCCATGTGAATATCCAATTTTTTGAAAATTCTTTCTATATATTTGTTCAATTTTCTCAGAAGTATTTTCAATATAAATATATATTTTTTCAGAAAAGAGTTTCTTAATGTATCTTCAATTTTGAGATTGACATTTTCTGCTTCTTTTTTACCATGATTATCTTAAAGGTGAATTTTTGATATTATCACAATTGTTTCTATATATTTCTTCAATTTTTTCAGCAGTATTTTCAAGATAAATTTTCTAGTTTTTCTAAAAAAATTCTACATTCTTTAATTATGTGAGTAATATTTTCTATGCATTCTTTTTATCTTGTTTTTTTTTTATAGAAACCTTTGATTTTATCAGAATTCTGTCTTGGCAGTTCTCAAGTTTTCTCTCAAATATTTTCAATGTATATATGAATTTTTATCAAAATTTTTTTCTACATATATTTTCAGCTTTCCGAGAAATTTTGTAGAGAGCTTTTGGGGTCTCTTGGCAGGAATCTGACATGGGGCCAGGAAAAGAAAGTAGAGCTACTCCAGAAAGGAATTTTACATTGGGCTAGGACAGGGAATTAAGCTCAGAGAGGAATCTGATTTCAGGATCAAATAGAGAAATAGGCTTCAGGCAATAACTTCACTTTGGGCTAGGACAGGAAAGTAGGTTCAGATAATCCCATCATCTTTACAACCCTCCTTAGAAATAGTGATTATGGAATTTTCTATGGCCGTTCTTGTTCTCTTAACCTAGAACTGGCCTTATTATTATCTGCATGTAATTAAAATGGAATAAAAGAGAGTTAAAGAATTGAACCTGCCTTTCAGCCTCAGAACTGGCTGGGGTCATGCTGCAGTTTTGTCTAATCATCTCTTTTTCTTTAATCCTAGCTCTGCTGCTGGAGAATCTCTTTGACTGAGCTGGTTTGGTGAGGTGGAACTCAATGTGAGGCTCCAGTGGATATAGTGAAGGACACCATGGGAAAGGAAGGGCATGCAGAGGAAAGTTTTGAAAAGTCTCAGCCAGCAGTGAGTAAACCCTAAAAGAATGGGGCTTGGCAATGGCACAATGCCATTTATATATATGCTTAAAATATGCTAAAGGATAGAGGAGCAAAAATAAGTCAGAAACAAGTTATCCAGTTTCTGATTTTTAAAGAAGAAATCTGTCCTTGGTTGCCTGAGGAAGGTTCTGTAAGTTTACAGACATGAGATAAAGTAGGAGAAGGAATAAAAGGGCACTATAAAATCCATGGTTTTGATAAAATGTTCTATGTTCCATGGCTATGTTGGATGGCCTGTCCACTGAAGATCATTCACCTGCAGATTGGAAAAGAATAGCTCATGCATGTCTAGGGTGACTAAATTTTTTGCTGTGGAAAACAGAATTTTTTGAAAGATGTCAGCAAACAGCAGAATTAAAAGCTACATCAAACTATCCAGTTACTTATGAAATGCTAACAGGAGAAAGTCAATATCGCGATATTCAGGATCTATGCTGGGAAGGACATGATTGCAGAGACTCAGAGACTCTTCACACATGGTCAAAATGAGTCCAAGAGGTAAAACTTTTAGAGATTTGATTTTAGCACACCTTCTTTAAGGGGCCAACGGTATAGAACCTGAACCCTCACATTGCTTCGAAGACAAGGATGGACAGACATATTCTGTGCCAAGTGCTGGGGTTAAGACCCTCTTAGTCACTCACCAATAGTATTGATTTTCTTGATTCAATTCCTGGAACTTGTACAAGGCCTCACTTTTCTTCTGGGGCATTTCCTGAAGGTCATTCATCACCTCATGATGCTGTGTTCTCAGCTTATGGGACTCAGAGTTGATCCTGGGGAGGGCATGGCAAAAGACCAAATAACTCTTTGAACTAAAGATTCAAGGATCACATGAATTCAAACTGAAATGTGACCTTAGGCAGTGGGGTAAGTAGTCCAAACAAACATTATTGGGATGAAGCCCCTGTGGATATCTAGTTCTGAAGAGCAGGAAACCCAGCCTGACACATGGGATTCTAAGTAGAGATAGAGCCGATATTCACTGTCTGAAGGAAAGAACAAGTTATCAGTATCTGAATATCCAAGACTGATTCATCAGGTTAGACAGGGGAACAGAAAAAATGGAGAGGAACTCAGTAAGCACCAACAGGGAGAAGGGAGGCCAGGTATTCCTGGTGGTCATGAACTCTGCCCAGAGTTCATGGCAAATTTCAATGTGAATTCATGAAACTAGAGTATGCTTACGTGGTTTTATTACATTAACACTGTCTGGTCAGATTAGCCAAGCAGGAAAGCTGCAAAAGGGCCAAGGTTTCCACCAGTCTTGAAACCACTACTCTTTTTTAGGTCTCCACAAGGTGAAGATTAACAGTGAGTTCTGCAAACAGGGTTCTTGACTAGTTAGGGGACCAGCTTTAGGCAGCAGATTTTGGAAGTGGCAGAGTCAGACATGAAACTGGTGTTTTAGTTACACCTTTACACTTCCATGGTAGCTTTTCTCAAGAGGGAGACCAAATTTCAGGGCCATGTTTCTCTACACAGTAAAATTCGAGAGGTGATACTCATTTGCAAGTCAGAAATGACAGTGACTCTTAGCCAGCCTGTGAGGCATATAGTTAAGTGAACTGGGGGTGACATCATGCTTGGAATAAGTCCTGGATCTATTGTTACTTTTTTATTGCTCAGCTTTCTAAGCAGTAGCTTCTGTCATGGTTGCTTTGTGTATTTCAAATATGTAGGCAAGGCCTTATTGTGGGTCATTCCTAATTATTAGCTCTATGACCACTGGGGAATCTGACTTTCCTTCTGGAGGGGACAAGCCCATAAAAATGTGAGACAGAATTAACTGGAGTTTTTTTCTTTATAATTCAACATTCTGGGACAGCAAAAGACTTTCAGCTTTGAATTGTTGTAGGAAGGTTTGGGCCAAATTATCTAAGCAGGGAGATTAGTCCTAGCTTTATTTGTGGTTGACTCTGCCTATTCTGATGGACAGAATATGGGAGAGGGCAAGGCCCTACTTCTCATCATGAAGGGTGGGAGAGAAGCTGCCTCCAGTTGAATATGTTTCCAGCTTTTCATGTCATGTTTCAGGAAGAGTTTAACCTTCAGAATTACACAGAAGAACACTTAGGATTCTGGCTTAGTAATTCAACTTAAGTTGTGTGAGGAGTTTCAGTGTCTTTCATGTAGAATGTGTGTGCGTTTTGTTTTTTTTTTTTTTTAACCTCAGAGGATTGCATTAAGCATGAGGGAAAATAATCATGTACTTGGCACAGTGTAACCACAGGAAAAGCTAATTTTGAGGACCTTGTCTATGCTGGATAAACCTAGGCCTTTCAGGATGCACTGATTACAAAGGCACTGCATCGGGTTAGCTCTGTTAACTGTGACTTTTATATCAACCCCATTTCCTACCAAACAGTGATAAATTTAGGGGAATCCCATATGGGTAGGATAGAGTGGAAGGAGAAGGAGAACCTATACGCATGGGTAGGCGACACTGTTAAGACTAGGGTCTCTTCTTCAGACTGACACATTCTGGCCAGTGTAAATATTTCTATGAAGTAACAATCCATAGAATGTTGTGTTTGCCCTCTATATTTTACATGTTATACATTGTTTTTAAATTATGAATTTGTATCACATTTATAAACTTTTGTACCACTTCACTTGTGTGTAGCCTAAAAGACATGTTGTGAAGAAAAATTCTTCCATCTCGTGATTCCTGAACATCAAACTCTGGTCACCAGCTTGGTTTCAAGCATGTTCACCTGCTGTTCCACCCATCGGTGCACTTACCCACCTTTCATTTGGTTTCTGTGGCACAGGACACATAGCCCTGGCTGGCCTGCAACACCTGGGTATCAATCCCTGAGCACAGATTTAACAACACTCATTACCACGCCAAAGTGTTGGAGCTTTAAAGTATAGACACTGCATATTTCCAATAAGTACCTCAGTTTACCCAGCATGTGTACACTGCAGCATACATGACAAGGCTGCGGTCATAAACTACCTTCAAAACCGCAATGCTCTGGTCTAGACCTCATTTTACTAGTTTTGTGGATTCAAGTGTGTATAACACACAGCAAAACAAATTGTAAATATACAGAAATAGCTTCTGAAAGGCCCCATATGAAATCATCTACATGGCCTGTCTTTGTGCCTCCCAACGCTTTCTCCAAACCCCTGAGCAATACAGACATTAGTCCACGGAGGGTACCCAAATTCTATTTTCATGCCTTTGAGCAAAATCTATTGTGAAAGTGATATTTCCCTACTTTTGTATTTAACATTCATTGAGCACCCCTAAACATCTAAATGAACCAGATCTTTCATTCTTTTTATTTTATTTTGAAGTTTCAGCATAAGATTAATATTTTTATTCAATACATTTTATTTACATTTCAAAAGTCATCCCCTTTCTCAGTTTCCCCTTGTGATAGTTTGCATATGCTTGGCCCAGGGAGTGCCACTATTGGTATGTGTGGCATTGTTGGAGGATGTGTGTAACTCTGGGATTGGGCTTGGAGTTACTCCTTCTAGTTGTCTGAGGATTCTCAATCTGTTCCTGGCTTCCTTTGGATAAAGATGTAGAACTCTCAGCTCCTCCAGCACCATGCCTGCCTGGATGCTGCCGTGCTTCTGCCTTGTTACTGGACTGAACCTCTGAACCTGTAAGCCAGCCTTAATTAAATGTTATTTGTAAGGCTTGCCTCGGTCATGGTGTCTGTTCACAGTAATAAAACCCTAGCTAATATACCCCTCCATCTCATCCACTCTCTTTTGTTTTTATAAGAGTGCTCTCCAGTTAACCCTTTCACCCTCCCACCTACAACTCCTGCTTCCCTCCCTGACATTTCCCTACACCAGGGCACTGAACCTAAGAAGGACCAAGAAATTATCCTCACATAGATGCTCAACAAGGCCCTCCTCTGCTACATATGCTACTGGAGCCATAAATCTTTCCATGTGTATTCTTTGGATTGGGGTTTAGTCCCTAGAAGCTCTGGTTTGTAGGTATTGTTGTTCTTTTGGGTGAAAACCTCTTTAGCTCCTTCAGTCCTTTCTCTAGCTCTTCCATTGAGGACCCTGTTCTCACTTCAATGGTTGGCTGAGATCATCTGCATCTGTATTGGTAATGCTCTGGCAGAGACTCTCAGGAAACAGCTATATCAGGGTCCTGTCACCATATTCTTCTTGGCCTCTGCAATACTGTCTGGATTTGGTGGCTGTATATGTGGTTTATTCCCAATTGGGGCAGACTAATGATAGCCTTTGTTTCAGGCTCTGCTACAAAATTTGTCTACATAATTCCTCCTATGAATATTTGTTTCCAACTATAAATAGCACTGAATCATCTGCACTTTCGTTTTCCTGCATCTTGAGCATCATGTGGTTTGTGAATTGTATCTTGTGTATTCAGAGCTTCTGGTCTATTATTCTTCTGTCAATGAGTGCATGCCAAGAGTGTTCTTTTTATGTCTGTGTTAATATTTTCTAGTTCCATCCATTTACCTACCAATTTCATGAAGTAATTGTTTGTAATAGCTGAGTAGTACTCCAATATGTAAATGTACATTTTCTGTATCCATAATTTCTGTTAAAGGACAACTGTTTTTATTTTCTGGCTTCTGGCTATTATAAGGCTGCTAAAAGCATAGTAGAACATGTGTCATTGTTATGTGTTGTAACATGTTTGGATATATGCCTAGGAGTGGTATAGCTGGGTACATGGATAGTACTTTGTCAAATTTTCTAATGTGCCTCAAGACTGACTTCCAAAATGGTTATACCAGACTTCAATCCCAGAAATAAATTTGAGTGTTCCTCTTTCTACATACGTTAGTTGGCATTGGATGCCACATGAGTTTTTAATTTTAGCCATTCTGGCTGATTTGAGGTGGAATTTCATGTTTGTTTTGATTAGTATTTTCCTGGTGACTAAGGATGTTGGACATGTCTTTTGTTGCTTTTCAACCCTTCGTTATTCCTCAGTTGAGAATTATTAGTTTACCTCTGTTGCCCAATATATTAATAGGTTTATTTGATTCTCCAAATCAAATTTCTTCAGGTCTTTGTATACATTGGCTATTAGTTCTCTATCCGATTTAAATTTCACAAAGGTCTTTTCACAATCTATTGGTGGTTGCTTTGTCCTACTGACAGTGTCCTCGCCTTACAGAAGCTTCACAATTTTATGAGGTGGCATTTGTTGAGTCTTTATCTTATAGTATAAGCCATTTATGTGCTCTTGAGGAATTTTCTCCAGTGATCGTGTGCTTGAGGCTCTACCCTAAGTTCCCTTCTATTAGGTTGAGTGTATCTTGTTTTCTGTTGAGATGCATGGACCACTTGGACTTGAGATTTATACAATGAGATAAGGATGAATAGATTTGCATTCTTCTTCATGCTGACCACCAATTGATCCATCACCATTGTTTAAAAATCCTATCTATTGTGACACTGGATTATTTTAGCATATTTTTCAAAGGTCAAGTGACTACAGATGTGTAGGCTTATTTCTCAGTCTTCGATTTTATTCCATTGATGTACCTTCCTGTCCCTGTACCAATACCATACAGGTTTTTTTTTTATTATTATTATCATTTTTGCTCAGTAATACAGCTTGAATTCAGGGATGATGATTCTTCCTGGATGTTACAAGTAAGGATTGATGTTCACTGTTTACACAGCAGCTCAGCAATTGGCACACACTTAATGAGGGTAATAGAAAATTCTTTAACACTGAAACATTACCATTCTTTAAGCCAGTCAAGGCCTGTACCCACCCAACAAGTGACTTCCTTGGATTCATATTTGTGCTTGTCTTTAGCACAATACAGGAAACAAGGGAACAA
The DNA here is from genome assembly GCF_963924665.1 of Micromys minutus. NCBI lineage: Eukaryota > Metazoa > Chordata > Mammalia > Rodentia > Muridae > Micromys > Micromys minutus. The sequence continues at coordinate 4,271,723 of NC_137978.1, forward strand.
GGCATCCTAGATAGCCTGCAAAGATGCTATCTCCATCCAGAATTTATGTTGGCAATAAATAATTGCCACAGATTCATGCTATGGCACCAGCAGAGTCACCTGGTCTGCTCTTAATCTTAGCTCACCTGGTAAATGTCTGAGGACTAAGAGTATCAGAGAAAACAGAACAGCATACCCTAGTTTACAAGTTTCTCTGCTGAAACTATAAGAGGGTTTTTATTTATTTTTTTTTTTTTTTGTTTTAGGATTCCTTAATTAGAAATATCTAGAAAACTGTTCAGAGTTGGCACATGTAGTAGTCCCAGCACTCAGAAGGTGTTTTAAGAATTGATGCCTTGTTCTTGTTCTTCTGGTTGTGTTTTTGTATTTTTAATTTTGTAATCTCCAGCCAGCTACTAGTTTCATACCTAGAATGTTCATACCATGCTCTGTAAGGCCAGATGAGTCATATTAATCAATACTTTTATTGTGATCAGCCACACTACAGACAATGCTATTATTCATTTTCAAATAAGGAAAACAGTTATTGAGAAGGTACTTAACCAGTTTGTACTCACATATCCAAGATATCATAACTATAGAATGACATTCCGACCTTTTAGATTACCTATTACTCTCATTTTAGAGGACATGGATAAGTGATATGGAAAAATCAATGTTGGGAATTTGTAATTTCAATTATAAACTCAGAAGTATGTGTACATGTGTATATATGCATTTTGTTTTTAATTTGAGATATAAATTTTTCAGAGAATCTGAGACCTAAATAGGTCTTGGCCAATCTTTGTAAACTACATATACTTTAATGAGTCAAGACTGTCTTCTCTTTGTGTTGGGAGTGTAGTTGAAAAAAAATATTTTAATTTATATCTAGAGGTAGCCTAAGCCCTAAGGATCAGGATGAATTCAGAAACTGTCGTTGGGTTATGCACTGAGCCATAACTGGATGTCCCATCTTCAGGCTGTGGAGCCACGCTTATTACTGAGAAAACAAATCACCTAATATCACAGATATCAAGATGGCAAGAGGCAATCACAAGAACATAAGCAATGGAAACAAAGACAACCTGGTGCCATCAAACACAGCACAATTACTGAGCTCTTATCAGCTGACCTACTTCATCCAATGTCTGGTATCAGAGGCCACCAGTTTCAGTTGCGCTAAGATCTTACATGACTGTTGTATCTTACTATTTCCAAAGCCTGTCCGATGTCTTTTTTCTCCCCATGTCCCTCTTCTTCCTTCTGTAACCCAAAGGCCCCGTCGTTTTCTTTAGGGCCAGCAATTAACTTCTGCCTTCTTTATTGACATAATCAAGACTCAATTAGGGAATCAAATTTTAGTATCAGTTTCACCCCCTTACAAAATGTCATCAAATACTGGCAAGGAGATGGTGGACTTTTCTTCTCTGACTTTCATAATTAGATCGCTAAATTTTCTAATGCTCTTTAAATTCTTAAATTCGTAAGACAAACACAGTTTGCACTTTGTGCTTTATGTGTTCTTTCAACTGATTAGAAAGTAAGTTACATGTTACATAGTAAAATCGTGTATTGCTACCTCTCATTGCCATTGATATGGCAAACAAGGCCTTCAGTGTTCCTGTGCAGCTTGTACAAGTTAAATTCTGCTCAGGAGAACTCAGAGATGTTCCTGAACAACTGTTGGCCTACAGTTGTTTGATCTCCACATCTTCACTAAATCAATCTGCAGGACTGGTGGGTGTTAGAACTGATTTTTTGGTGTCATTTCAACGAATATTTAGATATTTCATAAGAATCTGCATAATCTTTGCTTGTCTAGTTTTGTAATAGCAGCAGTAGTTTAATCATTGGAGTGCTTACATGTAGAATTCATTCATTAGGTGTCACAAAAATGCCAGTGTCCTTATGATATCATTTTCATCACATTCATTAGCTGCACTGGGTTGTGCAAGAGGCAGTGTGGGCACACAGGCCCTGCTGCTGGGGACAGTTGTAAGCAGTGGCTACAGTGACTAGGCTGTGGGTCTGGATGGCAGGCAGTGTAGAGCAGTGTGGCTGCCACCTCAGCCACCACCAAGGAGCAGCATGTAGGGTCACTGGAGTGTGTGTGGGCTCTGTAGGCAGAGGAGTAGTAGGGCTGCAGTTTGTGGAAGTGGGTCAGTTCAGCAGTTGTAGCAACCTCAGCCCCACCACACCCTAACACCTCTGGTGGCCAGAAATGGGGGGAAAAGCCTGAGAAACTTAGGCTGTGGTGCAGTTTGTGCAATGGTTTTCAGGCAAAGCCCAGGTAGAGCAGCACATCACCTAAACCAAGCAAACCAAAGGCTCACAGGTCTCAAGTGGTGCCCCTGATGACACAGGCCAGTACTTGTCTGTGTTTCGAATAAAATGGCAGCACAGGTCATAGGGGTAGAAGCCAATAGTGTGGAAGTTGCAGTAGAGCTCCATCATGTAGTTGGGGTGTGGAGAGGGGCTGCACAGCTCATGGAAGTCATGTGCAAACTGACATGTCTCCCGTCCTTGCACGTTGTTGTCGTCCTTGTCATTGTCATCATCCTCCTCCTGCTCTTTCTTTTTCTTCTTCCTGCTCCTCTTCCTCCTCCTTCCTCTTTTTCTTCTTTTTAAATTTTCTACTGGCAACCATACTGTTTCAGATCTTATGACCTTTTCTTAATGCTACTGGGAAGCACTTTGCTGTGACAAAGCCCCATTTGCCTATTCTCAGTCTTACTGCCCAAGATTCCTCTTGGGACTTTGGAGACATTGGTGGTAAAGCTGAGCTGGAATCTGTGATTCCCAACATGAATTCCATTATTCTTTCTCCACCTTAAGATAAATGCATAAAGTTTTTGCTAAGGCAAATATTATGAAATGTTCCTTTCTTTTTTGTATCGGGAGGGGTACTTTTGGGGTTTTTGTTTATTTATTTACTTATTTATTTATTTAGGCTATTACTCTATAGCTCTGGTGAACTGCAACATGTTATTTAGGGAAGGTTAGTCTTGTACTCACAGAGAGCTGTCTGCCTGTGTCTCTTGAGAGCTCCAGGTAAAAGTGTGAGGTATGTCATCAATTCATCTATATTGATTTAACTTGTTTATGGAGTATGATTGTTGTTTTTTATTTTTTTTTTCCTTTTTACCCACAGACATCTAGTTTCCACAATATAATTTATTTCTGTGTGTGTGTGTGTTAATAAGAGTTTTTTTTAACTTTATTTTTTTAAAAACAGAGATACATTTTAAAGCATTTTGGCATAAAACTATATATTTTTCTCAGTACTTTTTCTGAAAGTTTGATCGTATGCATTGAATTCTTACTACTTATAATGAGCATAAAGTACATTTAAAATAACATAACATGGAAATGGTAAAAGTTTTCTTGGTGTTTAAAGATTTAACATATGATTTTAAATACCAAAAATTGCCACAAGGCTATCTTCTTAACTTTTGAGTTATTAATGATTTAAAATCTAGGTGTACCCACTCTGAGAAGGTGCTATAAACTTGTTTTTTTTTTTTTTTTGAACTTAATATAGTCTGTGATTTGTTTCTTGGGTATTCATAGATTTCTGGGGCTAGTATCCAATTATCAGTGACTGCATATTATGTCTTTTCTTTTATGAATGGGATACCGGACTCATAATGATATTTTCTAGATGCATCCATTTTCCTAGGAATTTCATAAAGTCATTGTTTCTAATAGTTGAGTAGTACTCCATTGTGTGAATATACCACAATTTCTGTATCCATTCATTTACTGAAGGACATGTGGGTTCTTTACAGCTTTTGACTATTATAAATAAGGCTGCTATCAACATGGTGGAGCATGTGTCCTTATTGTGTATTGCAGCATCTTTGGGGAATATGCCCAGAAGTGGAATAGCTGGGTCTTCAAGTAGTACTATGTCCAACTTTTTAAGGAACTGCCAGATTGAATTCCAGAGTGGTTGTACCAGCTTACAGCCTCACCAACGATGGAGGAATGTGCCTCTTGCTCTGCATCCTTGCCACCATCTGCTGTCATCTGAATTTTTGATCTTAGCCATTTTGATTGTTTGAGTTGGAATCTCTGGGTTGTTTTGATTTCCATTTTCCTGATGACTAGGGATGTTGAACATTTCCTTAGGTACTTCTCAGCCATTCAATATTCCACAACTGTGAATATATTTTAGATCTGTACTCCAGAATTCTTTTTTAGATCTGCACCTTCTTTTTAAAAGGATTGTTAGATTCTCTGGAGTCTAAATTTTTCAGTGTTTTGTATATATTAGATATTAGTCCCCTATCAGATATGGGAGTTGTAAAGATCTTTTCCCAATCTGTTGGTTGTCATTTGTTTTCTTGACAGTGTCCTTAGCCTTACAGAAACGTTGGAATCTCACTAAGTCCCATTTATCCATTCTAGATCTTAGAGCACAAGCCACTGTTCTGTTCAGAAACTTTTCTCCTGTGCCTGTGTATTCTAAGTTTTTCCCCAATTTCTCTTCTAAGAGTTGAAGTATACCTGGTATTATGTGGATATCTTCGATCCACTTGGAATTGACCTTTGTAAAAGGAGATAGGAAAGATTGATTTTCATTCTTCTGCATGCTGACTGCCAGTTGAAACAACACCATTTGTTAAAGAGTCTGTCCTTTTTCCAAGGAATGTTTTCAGCTCCATTTTCAATGATCAAGTGACCTTAGGTGTGTGGATTCATTACTGGGTCCTCAGTTTTGTTCCATTGATATACCTGTCTATCTCTGTACCAGTACCATGCAGTTTTTAACACAAATTCTTTGTAATATAGTTTGGAATCAGGGATGGTGATTCCCACAGAGGTGTTTTACTTTTGAGAATAGCTTTCACTATTCTCGTATATTTTGTTATTCCAGATGAATTGGTTTTTTTCAACTCTCTGAAGAATTGAGTTGGAATTTTGCTGGGAATTGCATTGAATCTCTAGATTGCTTTTTACAATTCATGAGCATGGGAAATCTTTCCAACTTCTGAGATCTTCTTAAATTTCCTTCCTCAGATTCTTGAAGTTTTTCTCATACAGAACCTCCATTTGCTTGTTTGGAGGCACCCCAGATATTTTATCATTTTTGTGAGTATTGTGAAGGGTGTTGATTCTCTAATTTTTTGCTCAGCCTGTTTATCATTTGAGTAGAGGAAGGCAGGAAATTTTTTGAGTTAAATTTATATCCAGCCACTTTGCTGAAGATGTTTATTAGTTGTAAAAGTTTTCTGATAAAATTTTTTGGGGTCACTTAAGTATACTCTCATATCATTTGCAAATAGTGATATTTTGACTTCTTCCTTTCCAATGTGAATCCCTATGATTTCTTTTTGTTGTCTAATTGCTCTGGCCAAGACTTCCAGTCTATATTGAATAGGTAGGGGATAGTGGCCAGCCTTTTCTAGTCCCTGATTTTAATGGGATTGCTTTAAGTTTCTCTCCATTTAGTATGATATTGGCTACTGGTTTGCTCTATATTGCTTTTACTATGTTTATTTATGGGCTTGTAGCAAACTTTGAGATTAGAGTCCACTGATGTTGTTTTTATCTCAGTAACATTTTTGTTCAGATGTTTACGGGCCCTAAAATAAGGGGTTTGGCAAGTTGGGTGGTTTCACTAGGAAATGATCCTCTTGCTCAAATGTCTTTTGCTAAGGATTCTTTTAGAACTGCATAGGGTTTCACCATTCCTTAGATAGATAAACAGGCCTTAGAACATACTCCTATGTACATTTACCTTAGTGAATAGGACTATGGAGACAGTTGGTGGTAAATCTGGGACAGATTCCAAGATTTCTAAAGCTACCACCATTACTCTCTCCCCATTGTAAACTAAATGTATAGGAAGAAAGTCATGGAGGCAGGAGACATATGCAAATATACTTGTAAAACAAATCTAGGAGTACCTTCAACGAACACTGATTTAAAGAAATTGCTGGCAGTGTTTCATTTGGAGAAGTGCCTTTTGCTTTTTTTTAACAAATGATCTCTATTTTTAGTAAATTACCATGTGTCCCTCTTGGAGTTCTTTGCCCTGGACATGAGAATCTGGAAGACTCTTGAGAATGGGATTAGTCCATGAGCTGAGAAAAGACATGAGTCCCATGACTGTTTAATGGTTATTTATACAGTACCTACGACTTCTGACGTTTCTCCAGTACAGAGATTTCTTGATCCTGATCTGTTTATTACATAATTTATTTAATACCTTCACTCCCAGGAGAGTTCTCAAGTCTCCATTTCATTTGACAGACTCATCTACATTGTCATGCAGGATGACACATGAGAGATCTCCTTCAACCCTGAAAATAAGAGATGAAAAGTCATGATCCTGACACACTAATGCCTTACATGCATGCCTGGAAATTTAAACATTTAGCATGCCTATTCCAAGTATGTTTCCCTTCATGTCTCAAGAAACTTCCCTCTTTGGTTGGGTGTGATCCAGTCCAACTAATACACCACACAAGTAAAACAAATGTCCAGGACAGGGGCAAGAGAGATGGCTTTTATCCATTTGAGGCTTTTATTCTCATAGTGGCTAAAAAGCAGTTAACAATCCTCTATCACAGCAGTTTCAGATGGAATCCATTGATCTCTGCTGGACAATGTGGGTATTACATGCATGTAGAGCACAGACCTCCAGGAAGTAAAACACCCACACATATAAAAAAAAATTTCAGAATGTGAGGGGATATTGAACACACACCCTAATACTAAATGATCTTAGTGCCATAGCTCAAAGTTTGTGTGCTGAGGTAAGATTCTAAAATTTTCTCAAGTCCAAATCATAATTGAAAAGCAAGCGAACAAACAAACAAAAAACCCCAAAACACTAATGACTCTTGTGAAGTTTTATAAAATGTTCCCAGGTTGTTGCTTTTGATCCCAGCTACTTTGGCTAGCTAGACAGAAATTTCTCATTATACTGTATTCTGATTTGTCCTGAGGGGAGCTTATGGTTGTGGTACTTTTAAGATTAAAAAAGACCAGAACATACAGAACGTCACAGAATAAGTGGTTAGGAATGCCCTTCACTGAGGCAAGTTATTTTTCTGTGTCAGGAGCTGCTGAGCACAAGATCAATATCCAGAAAGGGGAGGAGCTGGTTGTTGACTTTTGTTAGGTGGACTGGTGAGTCCACTCTTGGCATGGTTTGAAAAACAGATCGGTATGGTATTGGAAGACAGGGAATGGTGCTGTTGAAATGCAAGTTCCTTTTGATGTGGGTAGTTTGTCAATCTTTGGGATCCAAAATTTGATGAAAAGAGTATTCATGCTGAAACTTTGTGGTCATGAATTAACTCTGTTAAAATGTATTTATATGTGAATGATTATGTTGAACAAATAAAGAAGAAACACAACAGTATTTCTCTACTACATCTCAGAAAATTAGATATTGACCAAGTGCTTGGATCCCACTTCAAAGTCTCAATTCCCTCTGTAGCTCTGGCTACCTGGGAACTTCTTATGAAGCCTAGACCACATGATACTTGAAGAGATCTATCTCTTTCTGATACTTCTGAAGTTACAACACTGTAACCCATTCATGAATAGTGACAGTTCCTATGAGTGAACAATTAGAGATCATGTGTTTATTCATAAATATACATTTATTTTATTCAATAACAGTTTAAAGTGGGGAGTCAATGTATACAGTACTTAGCCTTATCCAAATAGCAAATTAAATACAGTAACAAAAAGATAACTAATAAACAACATTCAAATGCAAACAACAAAAAGAAAACCCCCAGAACAATCAAAAATTTAACCAAAACCCAAACACATTATTTATGTTAAGCAGCACTCTCTTGATGCAAGTTTTGCAGCACAATCCTAAAGCCTGCTGCTGGCCTTAGAAACAAGGAGAAAACTCAGTCAGTGATGGTAATAATCTCTTCACAATGAAGGTAGGCATGCCTCATTTTGTGGTGGTTGATGGACAAGTCCTCCCAAGGCTAAGCATGAGACATGTTGCAGAATTCAGCTCAAATGCTAGCAAATTCCTTTTAACAGGTCTCCATTAAATTTTTCTTGATGACACATCATGGCTCAGAACAATTTTATTCTCAGATTCATCCTGGATGCCCGGTGGATCTTCATGTCCCTCAGCACTTCTCTGAAGCCCTGCAAAGTTGCTGGACCAGATGCTATCCAAAATACAGGCCTTATAACACATAAAAATTAAGAAAATGTAGCACAAGACTGGATTGTTATAGGGATTAAATAAAATGATGGTTCACTTGCTTGACAAACTTAGTGCTTCTGGTATAGAGTTGTATCAGAGGGAGATCTTGATCAGGGCTGTAGATTATTGCTCTTGAATTTCAGACCTAGCAGAGGAAGAGACAAAGGCCTAGTGAGGACCTGCCAGGTCAGCTATCCAGCAAACACCAGCTTTATTCAGAGGACACCCTAGTACAACCTTTCAGCTAAGGTCATTCTAAGCATCCTGAAAGGAGAAGGGACAAAGAGTACCTGGGCCTGAATTTTATTTTCAGATTTAAAAAAAGAAATTTTGAAACTGAATTGTGAACTAAACATTGTGCAAGAATTAAAATAAAATGCAACATTACTTCAGTAGTCAATATATATTATATTGAAAAATAACAGTTTAGCAATGTCGGAATCTCATTTCACAATAGGTGTGAGCAGCCTAGAAAACCATTTGGAGGCCTTCTAGGGAGTCTGGCTAAAACTTAAGCAAACTCTCTTGTTTCTAGAATGCAGAAACCTGCCTCTGTTCTACTTGTGAACCACGAAATCTGTGAAACCCAGAGAAACCATCTCACAGAAAATCTATGCACACTGAAGAGATGATATGATCTACAATTCTGTACTGCATGCAAATCTTCCCAATGGTTAGCATTAAACTCTCAAGTTATACTCATGAAGAAAGAGATGACACCCCAGCTATGTGTGTGAGTATTCTAGGACTTTTTCTAAGGAGACATAAGTGACATTAGGCTGAGGTCATAACACAGAACTCAGAAAGGTGGAAGGAGTACACCATCACCATCGCCAGAAACTCTGTGGCCAACATGCATTATATCATGGACAGAAGGATTTTAAACTGGACGAGATCAATACTCTGAGGTGCTTCTAGTTGATTGAGGTAGAGAGTAATATTGAATACCAGTCACCCAACATAGACTATTGTACATGTCCAGGAAATCTACATGGCTCCTGCCATCCTGTGCTACTACTACTCCCTATAGACATCAAAAAGATACTGCATCATTTCCACTAATCCAGGCACACACAAGTGCACACAGACACACATAGATACACACACACTCTCTCTCTCTCAACACACACACAACAGACACAGAGAAAAATGGAGAGAGAAAGAGAGGGGGGAGAGAGGTTGACACCCAGACACACATTCCACAATACATGCAATTACATGTGCTCACACATGCAAGCAGACTTCATTGCAGAAACATTTTTAGATTCCCAGAAAAGATAAAAGTTCACCCAGGAAGGTATGAAGGCACAGGATACAACCCTTGAATGTAGTAAGAACATAGTGGGCATAGCAGATAGACAGCTAGGTCAATAATGTGTTTTCCCCTACTAAACAAACTTTTCCTGTTAGCCAAGCCTGCTTAGCAAGATTCCAAGGTTTTGCACAGCAAACTTGGCTCCCAGCAAAGGCACACTGCATGGTATTGGACAAGCCTGTTCCTGCCTCTTGTACACTGTCTCTCAATGGCTCTACAGTGGGCAGCATGTTCCAATAAGTACTCCATTTACTAGAGGCTGCATAACTTTGGAACCAAAAATATGAGACCAGGCAATTACCAAATCTGTATAACCAGGATGCAAAATAAAACTATTCTCCCTGTAAGGATACAATTTGAAAGATATTTTGAGTAAAATAAGGCTGGCTGGTTCAAGGCCAAGTGGTTGCATGAATGATCACATTTGGAAATGGTCCCTGAATGTGTTCATGAGATCTGGATAGTTCCTACTGCAAAGCTGCTATGAGAAGTACCAGTACAAACGTGATTACCATAATTTTTTTCAGGATACTGACTTCTTGTTCTGGAATTGCTGGGTCAGTGGGGACTGCTGTTTCAATTTCTGAAGAGTTGTACATGGCTTCTCACAGAGCTAGCACATTTTATACTATCAAAAATATCTGAGGGTGCTCATTGTTCCCAATCCTCCTTTAGGCTGATTTTAACTCAGAGAGAATGATTTTGATTAACAGCAGTTACAGAGTGCTACAGACAGAACACGGGGTGAGTGTTTTAGACTATCATGAGGGTTAGGGGCTGTCTGAGGCACCCCGTTCTTTACTCACATTAGAATTCTGGGCTTTATACTGGATGCATATGCACAACAAGCAAATCAGTCTTTCAAATAATAATGCACAGGACAAACTCCAATGCCAAGGATAACTGAGTCACGTTTAGGGGAAGTTGGAAAGAAAATGTTAACAGGCAATGCAGAGAAAACTAGGATGCTGAGAGTATGCAACCTGCCTGCTGTATTCCAGTAGCCAGGCACTGCACATTAGGACCATATGATATTCACAAAACTTAAGCCAGCACTTTTGACTCTCAGGCTCATTCATTTGACACAGCAGCATCTTTCGCACCTGCATGTACCACAGTTGTTTGATTTTTAAAAAATGATTTCAATACTGACATATTTTTCTTACAAAATCAGTTGAATATCAGACTCTAGAGAATTCATTATCTACTCTTGTCCTATTGAGCTAGGTGGCTGGGCCTAAAGGTGGCTGCTGTATTTAGTGAGGCTCCAATGCAAAGAGAACTGACAGAGTACTTTATCCAGTAAACTTGGCCATTGTTATTTTTTAAGATAATTGTTTTCCAAGTGAATCTGTATATATGGATATAATATACACATATATGTAGAGAAGCACACATCTTCATGCCTTTACACACAAAAGAACACACACATAGAGTTTTATATGCAAGTACCCACTCTGCAAATATCTACATCAAAGAACTATCACCAACCACATATATCCCATGATCATGATAACCCAGACCTAAGCTAAAACACATACATGCACAAACACATACACACAGACACACACATCAGAGACAATCTGCTTTGTGGTATAGGATGTCTATGGGCGTTATGGTTACAGATAAGGACAATCTACCCTGAAGCTTCATTAGTTTTACCTACTGCTGTTTGGCAATAGTCCATAAATGTTCATGCTGGCCTTACCACAGAGCTTCTTTCTCCTGCTATATGGCATTTCAGTTACCTTCTGCTTTGCTTCAAGCATTTCGTTTTCCTCCCACAATAGCTTTGCTTTCTTCTGCATATAAATTGACTCTCTCTGGAGATAGCAGTTCCAGATGCTGAACCACAAAGAAAAATGGTGACTCCAAACTAGAATTTATCTTCCTCATTCTCCTCCAAGTACCATGCACACTTCATGGGTTCTTATCCGCAGACAGACCCAGACTACAGTTCAGATCACTCATGAATCATCACATAGGAAAATGTCAAATCCAGAGAACAGACCCATTCCAGAAGACACAAAGTACCAATGAAATCCAAGAAGACATGGCTCCCATGTATGCTTATATGTCATTGGAATTATACAACTACTTGTAGGTAGAGAGCAAACTTTCTGTGGAAGTCAAGAGGAGACCCAATAAGTACACATAAATTCTGTATATCTTATGAAATTCAGGTTTGCAAATCTACTTTAAGGGCCCTGGAAGCTCAAGGTTGATTGATATTTCCATCATGATGCAAACCTTTTTTATCTAGAGGATCCTTATTTTGGAAGGAAAATGATCGGAGGTACTTACATACTCTTCACATTTGGTCAAAATAAGTCCAAGAGGTAACAATCCTAGAGCCTCCCACTTTCCATTAAGAGGTAAACAGTACAGAACCTGAACCCTCACATTGCTTCAAAGACAAGGATGGGCAGACATATTCTGTGCATAGTGCTGGAATCAAGTCTCTATTAGTCACTCACCAATAATACTGATTTTCTTGAATCAGATCCTGGAATTTGTACAAGGCCTCACTGATCTTCTGTGGCATTTCCTCAAGGTCAGACATCAACTCATGATGCTGTGTCTTCAGCATATGAGACTCAAACTTGATTCTGGTGTAGGGCATGGCAGAAATCAAATAACTCTTTTGACTAAGGATTCAAGGATCACATGATTCTAACTAGATTAACTACCCCTGCCCATATATTGTATATACTTGTTCCTTGGTACTGCATCCTCTAGGATCTTATTAAATTTATTATTATTAGCCTCAGGCCAGTAGAACCAGGGAAGCAAAAGGAGGGATTAATCTCCTTTAGCTTCCTGAGGGTGTTTGAAGGAATAGATTAGCTCTCCAAGAACTTTCTAAATGCCTGTGCCCCATGCCTTGGTCCAACTTAAATCTGTGATGACTCTTCTCCATTTTTAGACAAGGATTGACAATCATTGGTTCTACTGATTATGTCAATTTCCCAAATTACATAATTAGTATTTACAGGGGAAAAGCCTGTAACTTACAGCAGGATATTCTAAGGTTCATCCAAGTTGGACACACAGGTCACATGCTGCTCAAAGTGAGGCTTCTTGGCCTCACAATTGTGATTTAGTGAAAACTGAGTCAACAAATCTACACGGCCATAACTCTCTATAGACTCTTGAGGTCTTATGTGGAACACACACACACACACACACACACACACACACACACAAACACTCACACACTCACACACACACACGAAGGCACACCCAAACACAATCAGAATCCTAAAGAAATACAATGATTTGTCTTGATCTCAGAGTATAATGAACAAAATTTGAGGAAAGCAGTGCTAACATGCAGCCAATCCAGTCACACAGTAAGAGAGAGCAAATGAGACCAGGCCCCTCCAGCTGTTGAAAGGACCAATTAGATCCAAAGCAATTTTAGATCAGATAGAAAGAGTTTGACCATAAAGAGCAACATCTAGCCTCTCCCACACACCAAGAATTGTCTAGATTTTTAAAATGAATAGTGGGAGTTCACACAATACTACCAATATCCCTAGACCGGGATTCATTCCATGGGTTCTGATTTACTTTTGGAGGAATCAAAATGCCCTGTTACTCCATCTCACTCCTATATACCTTCAATTCTGTGTTTGAAATCCAGTTAGAAAAAAAAGAGAAAAGAAAAGAAAATGAGTTTGGGCATGAGGACAGCCTGGAGTTGAAGACTTCTGTGATATGAGGAAATCTGGGGTTAACAGAGAGGGCCCAAGATAGTTCTCAAAATACCAAGCATAATGACTACCTGTTGTTCAAATCTGTGTCAGTGTAATTAGCCAGGATTCCCCGATGTTCGTCCCTCTCATTTGTGATCTTCTGCAGATAAATTTTCAGCTTTTCCAACCTCTTCATCATCTTCTTATTTTTGGTGTTGCTGGTGGTTGCAGGTTTGGTTAATGCCTTCCCAACAGACCCTGTAGATATATAAACACAAGTAAACTTGTAGAGATAAAAGGACAGAGACAAGAGCAACCATGCTTAGTCCCAAACAGTGGCCCTAGGAAGAGGGAACACTAGAGACACAGTGAATAACAGAAAGAACAGGAAATCTATCTTCAAGCTGGGCTCCTCAACATGTCCCTGTTTCCAACCACTATCACTAAACACATGCCTCACTCCCTAGTGCAGTCTCCCTGGCCTTGAAACTCATAAGCTGACCAAGGCCAGAAGAATTGGAGGGCATTGTCTGCTCCTATCTGATAGATACAGGTCAGTTCTGGAGTTCATAGTGCTCACCACTAAAAATATTGTCAATAAATACCAACACCTGGCATCTGACACAAGCCAACACATGTGCAGGCTTCTTAAAGTACATGATGAGACTCCCCAAACTACTACCCTTACCCCAGACTGTGTTGCATGCCACATCATTTATGTTTAAGGATAAAGTGTCTGACACCTTGATACATTTCCAGAGGAATACTTCCCTCTCTTACTCAAGTTATCTACAGAAATCTGTTGAGATCAGAGTACTTTTCAACACTGTATTCCTGAGAACAACACATTGTTCCTCTCACAGAGCTATTTCCTGAAATCCTATGCTACTCAGCAGATAATTTAGGTCTCTCAGCAAAGCAACTTCTGGCCTGTCAATTCCTGGCTTTTTGAAAAATTAATCAGAAATTCTTGACTCATGGTCTGCCATTTAGGAATGTCAAGGCTCCAGATCATAAGCCCTACTCCTGGAAGGACTAGCTCAGGCCCACTCCTCCAGTAAGTTCCCCAACCCCTGCCAAGAACTCACTGTGCTTTCCCCAGGACCACTTCTTTTTACCTGTTTTTGAACATGACAGAAGGTTTGCCTCTTTCTGCCTCAGTGTAATCTCTGCTTGTCCTCTATTCTCCCTCCGAATTAGCCTGAGCAGCATGGACATCATGCCTACTTGTGAACCCAATAGGCTCTGAAGGAATACCCCACAGGCAGTTTCTATCATCACAACACTGCTGACATCACAGAAGATTCTAGGGCTCTCCTGGATACAAGAGAATGTCCAGGGAATTGATGGCTGATGAAGTTACTGGGAACTGCCACGATCTATATGCTAACCAGCTTGAGCCAAATTGACTAGTTTCTGAGGTGTAATTACTTGAGATCCCCTTTGGAACCTCAGTACCTTTTCCTTCATAAGATAGACATTACTTTGTGCTTAATTTCATATCCAATTAATTGGATGGAAAGTGTTTTTTTCATGGTCATGGCATGGGTGCATCATCTTCAATCAGACCTAAAGCTCTATGCTATTTGAATGGGCAAGATTCTACTCCATAATAAATGTACTCCTTGTGTATATTCAGACAAACATTCCACAGACACAGGATTTTCCAGAGGCCAAAATTATTTTCCTCCACGTTTAATTTTATGCAAGTTTGGTTACATTTTCTTATTGTGCATGCCTTGATGGTGGACATTCTTTCAATGTATACAGACATGAGTTTTTATGAAATATCTCTTTCAGAATCCTATTCTTTTGCAATGAAAACTTCCAAGGACTTGACACCATAGTTCTCCAGGTAAAAGGTACATATCAGTTGAAAAGTTAGTTCCTTTTTCAAAATATAAAATCTCATAGTCTCCATTTCTCCAATACAAGTAATTAAGTAAATATTTGTGAGCAAATGTCATCAGGGCTATTGGAATGTAGCTCTATAGTCCAATTAGCTATCACTTCTCCATTCTCTACCATCCTGAGTTCTCAGGTCCACTCCTGAGGGTGTTGGGAGTTTGGAATATGATACTGTATTTAAGATACATAGGACACAATAGGATGGGTAAGGAATGGAAAGGCCACAAATCTTGTGAAACTTCAATGTTAGTGGATGCATATATTCAGGAGACTTCTTCCTTCTTGACATGGGTGTTCTGAATCCATGGTTAAATACCACCTAATCTCTAAGGTATAAGAGTGGGAAAAAATCATGTAAATCAGAAGATTTTTTCAAACTCAGAAGTCCCCTCAGTCTTTCAAATAGTGAGATGACTTGCCTTTATAAAGAAATGTATGACCGGGTAATGTGAAAAGAAATAGAGAATTGATATCTATCTGTTGATATCTGAACCTGGGAAACAGTGAGGAAGCAATCTAAACAAATATATAGGGATGAACCTGTTCCTGTATTGGGTACAGCAGGCACAAAGCAAGCAGGAGACACGACCACCATTCTCTAGACTGTACTGAGAGATATGCAGTGTTTCTTTCCTTCAATGTCCCTTTCTTTATTTTCATGTGTTCAGGTCTCAGAGATCTGCATTCAGAATCAAGGTTCCCTGATATACCTAAATCATTCCCTGTTAATTGACAAGTTTTGGCTTCTCCAAATTGGTTTTTGGGATCATTTACATTGAAAAGTATTTTACAACACTTTACTCTGGAGTCTTGTCTTTCTTTATCAACAGGGTGTGTTTCTTCTATGCAGCAAAAGGCAGGATTCTTTTTGTTTCCAGTTGGTTAGGCTGTGTCTTGTATTGTGAATTGAGTCCATTGATATTGAGAGATATTAAAACCCAATGGTTTTTAGTTTCACTTATTTTTGTTTTTCAAATTAGTATTTTGTGTGTGAGAGATTTTCTTATTTGATGTTCTTTTTTATTGAAAAACTTTATTTTAAAAAATGATGAATGTACAAATTTTCAGCATTTTTGCATAAAAATATACAAATACATTTTAAGGTTGTAATTAAGTACTTGTGGGTATGTATACATAAACATATGTATATATGTAACAATAATATAGGAAAAAGGGCTATTAATTTGAGGGGATAGGTTAGAAAGTGAAAGGTTCTGTAGAAAGAACAGGGGGATGTGATACAGAGCGAATTAATTAAAATATATTCTTTTTTTCCTTAAACTTCATACAGTCTGTGAGTTGTTTCTGGGGTGTTCAGATCTTTCTGTGGTTAGTATCACAATATCAGTGACTGCATATTATGTCTGTTCTTTTGTGACTGGGTTATCTCACTCAGGATAATATTCTCTAGATGCATCCATTTTCTTAAGAATTTTGTTAAGCCATTGTGTCTGATAGCTGAGTAGTTCTCCATTGTGTAAATGTACCACAATTCTTGTATCCATTCATCTACTGAAGGACATCTGGGTTCTTTCCAGCTTCTGGTTATTATAAATAGAGCTGAAATGATCATTGTGGTGCATGTATGTTTGTACTATGTTGGAGTGTCTTTGGGTCTCTAGGGTAAATACCCAGAAGTGGAATAACTGGGTCTTCAGGTAGTACTATGTACAATTTTCTGAGGAATCGCCAGACTGATATCAAGAGTGGTTGTATCAGTTTACAACCTCACCAACAGTGGAGAAGTGTTCCTCTTTCTCCACATCCTTGCCAGCATCTGTTGTCATCTGAGTTTTGAACATTGGCCATTCTGACTAGTGTGAGGTGGAATCTCAGGGTTGTTTTGATCGGCATTTCCCTGATGGCTAAGGATGTTGAACACTTCTTTAGATGTTTCTAGTCATTTGATATTCTTTGATTGAGAACTTTTGGTTCTTCCTGATTTCTGTCATCTCTGGTGAGCAGTCTGATGTAATTCTCACAGATCAGCCTTTGTATATGACTTGACCATTTTTCATGAACCTTTTAATATTCCTTTGTTCTTCTATGCATCTTCTCTTTTGATTAATATGTGATTGGATGATTTTCTACTCTAATCCAATTTATTGGTGTTTTGTGGGCATCATGCACATCTATGGTCCTTTCTTTCTATAGAGCTAAGGAAGTTTTCTACTATGATATGTTTAAGATGTTTTCTGACCTTTTGAACTGGTAACCTTCACCCTCTTCTAGGTCTATTATTCTTAGCATTGATCTTTTCATTGTGTCCTGAATTTACTGGATGTTTTGGTTTAGGAGCTTTTCAAACATTATATTTTCTTTAATTGACTTGTCAGTAACTTCTGTGTTATGTCTTACACCTGAGAGTCTTTTTTGCTCTTCTCTATCATGTGATGATAGCATCTGTACCTCCTGATCACTTTAGTGGGTAATCTACAAGTTTCCCCCAACTTGTGACTTCTTTGTATCTATTTCGATATATAGATCTTAGAAAGTTTTATTCAATTCCTTTAAGTACTTGAATGAATATACCTGTATTTCTTTAAGGGATTTGATTTCTCTTTAAAGGCTACTACCAGTTTGCTTGTGTTTTCTTGTGATTTTAAATGGAGTTTTTTTTATATCCTCTTTAAAGGACTTTATTATCAGAATAAAGTGAGTTTTTTTTTCTTGGTTATAATTTTGATTTTCATTTGTGTTAGGCTTGCTGTGATGGGAGAACTGTGTTCTGATACCAAATTACATGGGGTCTGTTGCTTATGTTCTTCTGTTTTTTTTTTTTTTTTTTTTTTTTTTTTTTTTTTTTTTTTGTAGTGTAGAAATCTTTCCACACAGAGAATAATCTCTAACAAATGATTATGAGTTTCTCAGGAATCATTTGAAATATGACATTTATAAATCTAAACATAATGAACAGTATTTTTTACCTGCTTACAGTTTTGGAATATTCTCTTTTTAAATTCTTCTCCTTCTCCTCCTCCTCCTCTTTTTCCTCTTCCTGCTTCTCTTTCTTTTACTCCTTCTTCTTTTTTACCATTTCCTGAGAAATGTTGAAGAATGAGTTCATAGTAGGTATGGGCCACAAGGTAAACAACATTATACCAGTTGTAGCCTTCTTCACTCAGAACCATGTCAGGTTGTGCTGTGCTAACCATTCTGCTTTGTTGGAGAATATAAAATGTTCCATTTCACTAATACTGTTTTCAGAGATTGAACAAATAAAACAATCCACTCTAGCATAGTCTGAGAAATGTCTATTGGATATTTCAAAAGTTCATTGTTTGTATAAATATTGGAATAATCATCCCAACTCTCAGCATCTGCTTGAGGTTAGCTTCACTGCCTGCTTGCATGCCTTGACCCTGGGAGAGATACACACCCCCCTTTGTTATGCAATTTCGTCCAGTCACACTCCACACCTGGCCTTCCTGTTCCCAGTTGCTAAAAGATAATTACAGACTTCCACCCCAGGGGGTGACTCTTACACCCAGCAGCTAGGGAATTTACATACCTCCCCTGTAATTACCTGAGGGTATAATACTGGGACCACTGTCTATGTGGGCAGTTCAATATGAAGTAAACTTTCTGGTAACACGAATAATGGACTTGTGTGTTTCTTTCAAACCCTTAGGCCTTCGCCTGGTTTGAAGTAGCTGTTATTGGTACAGGCACCACAAATGGAGGTCCACAATTCCACCCGAAAATGGAGATTCCACCAAGATATGGGAAGGAAGAAACGACCCGTAGGGTTTGCCCATGAAACTAGCCAGCAAAATAAGTAAGGATAGTGGGGTGGATTGGAAATGGAAACCACTAGTTCTATTTTATGGTTGTTAGATCAGTTGCTGAATTTGCTTAAACAGTAGGGGAACTAGAATCAAGGTAGAAAACTGCAGTAGAATTCACTTTGGCAGCCTAAGTAAATCTTATTGATAGTTAGTAAGAATAGACTTGTGACAAGGATTAAGGAAAGAAGAATTGACTGCTCCTCTCACCATGGCCACATTCTTAGAAATCAAATCCACTGCTGGTAGGTGTGGTGTTTGTGCTTAAGCAAGAAACTTAAAGAGCTAATAGAAAAAGGATATTTCCCATTAGTGTTTCTAAGTCTTTATAAACAGATTAGAGGTAGTTTATTTGGAAGAGAGAGAAAATAGATCTCGGAAAAGCATGCCTTTCTTTTGTCTTGGACAGTATGAGAGGAGAGGAGGAAAATTATTGTAAACTGTTTCAGAGTTCTTCCAGCAGGAACAGGGGAACAGGAGAATTCTTGACTCTTCGGATCCCACTGGAGAAATGTCCAGTTCTGGTTCTGGGTTCCTAAGGAAGGATATCAGGGTCCTGTTGACAAATCTAGTTCTTGTCTCTCTGTATTGCTGTCCCTTGGTGCCAAGCTGTCCATGTGTGTCAATTTGTGTCCATGTTTCTGTGTCTGAATGTTGCTCGTGCTTCATGTTCAAAAATAAAATGGTTGCTTACCTCTTGACTTATTCTTAACTTGTGTCTAAAAGGGAAACAATAGAAGGTAAAAAAGAAGAAAAAGAAAAAGAAAAAAAAGAAAGGAGGCTTCAGACTCTACCCCTTAAGTCAGCTCAACTGGAGACCCAATGGGAGTTAGATGTCTTCCCAGGCCACTGGTAAAGGGTGCTGGCTGTGTCTCAGCTTAAAGCAGATGATTGTTTTTCCTAGAAAAATCTCTGACTGTGTTTATTGAGCTCTGCAAGTGACAAGGTGCTCATTTCTTGAATTTACTGATAGAGAAAATGAGAATTTTATATGGTTTAAATATATAAGATGTGTGGTCAGTTCATGTTTGCTTAACTAGTTTTAATTGGAATAAATGTGATCTGAATGTCTTGGTCTTAGATTATTGGCTTATAAGCATTGGGTATGTTTAAAATTTTGTAACTTTGGCAACAAAAGTTTGTTTAAAACTAGTAACTTGGACAGAGTCATCCTAAAGTGCAACAAGTGGCATGAGCCACATGTTTTCTATATATAAGGAAAGGGATTTCTGTGGATACCCCAAACTTGGGACAATATTTGAATAATTCTTCTTCTAGAAAACAGACTTAAAGAATACAACTTCAAGTAATGAGGTATTAAAAGATGCATAAATATATATGAACTTGCAGCCACTTTGTGGCATGAAAGTAGGAAACTTAGGAGAGAGTTATGGTTATGGCCTGGTTTACAGCTTCAAAAATTATCCGTAGATTTAAAAGATTGTTTTTATACCATTCTGTTGCATCCTCGTGATTGCAAAGGGGTTGCTTTTGGCTTGTCTGAGGTTTTAAGGAGCCCTTGAAACAATGGGTATCACTGAATATCTTTGCCTCAGGGAATGGCTGATTGTCTGTTGTTATTTTGCTGCTGCCTGGATGGCAGGAAGCTGAAACTTAAAATCCTCAGTGTTTACTGTTGTAAATGCTTTGTTAGTTAACCACTCCCTAGTCAGACTGTGGTATAGGAGATTCATAAAGTTAATTTACTTGTTTAATGTGATTTTCAAAAATCATCAGATGTTAGCTGGCAAAAACCTCGCCTTAAGCTCACCATAGAATGTCTCAAACCTCTTTCTGCTGTTCTTAAGAGATGCAAATCCTCTGCAGTTAACTGAGAGGCTCTGCAGTGAATATAGAGGTAACAATTAGTTAACAGCAGATATTATATTTGATCAACTGTTGGCTATATGTATTTGTTCTTTTGGCAAAAGGAACCATTAATGTGAATTCATCTTATTTCCTTTTTAAATAAAGTTTTAACATTCTTTGCTATGTTTATGCAGAATTGTATGATAGGTTTTTTTTTTTTTTTTTTTTTTTTTTTTTTTTAAGGAGAATGTTTTAACCTGATGAAATATTTGTTCTTTATTCTGAGCAGCAATTAAATTGGTTATGGCTAGATACTGATGTTTGGCTTTTTCAGGCAAAATTCAAAATTGATAAATCATTATCTGAAAGACAAGTTGTTAAGGTTCCTTCCTCTGTGCATGCTTTTTTATTTCCTGTAAATTTATGCATGCAGCCCATTGATAATGCAATTGCTGTATTTATAGATGGTTCATCTATGGAAAAGCAGTATATACAATTAAATCACACATGTTCATTATCTTGAATTTGCCTGCTGCAGCATAGATTATAAAATTTATATACTGGTAGCCACTGTTTTTAGATGTTAAAAAAAATCAGTTAAACTCTGAATTTATATACTGATAGCATATATATATATATATATATATATATATATATATATATATATATATATATAGCTAAAGGCCTGCACCAATATATAATTAATTAATAGTTTATAATTGCTTAAATTTCTTCTGTTTTTAGATATTGCTAATTCTTGAGTTTTGCAATTGTTTATGCAAATACAACTTAATTTAAGAGAGCGTATTATCCCATATTTCATAGGGTATTTAAGAGATACTGGATTGCCTGGATCACATAGAAAAGGCAATGAATGCCACAGCAGATTTGTATACCAGGCAGATTATAATCTCATTTATAGCTTGAAAGACCTCTGAAGGGAGACCCTCACTCAAATCTCAGGAGAGGCGCGCACCCAGCGAGGCACCGAGACCAGACTTGCTGCAATCGCATGAGAAAGTTTATTGAAAGTGAAAGAGTGAGATCTCAGGCCAGCATGCTGGGGTCGAGACTCATACACCACGCAGGGGTAGAGGAGTTCGACCCCAGCCTGAACTTGTAACAGGCTTATAAAGGCAAAAATCACAAAAAAGGGGGAGGACAGGAGGAATGAGGAAATTCATAAGGGGAAGAATCATACATTTTTTTTATCAGTACACCCCCAGGCACACCTAGGCCGTTGGAACATTCCACAAAGGTCATCCTGACCTTCTGTGGTATTTTGGGAATTCAAATCTCAAGAAAGTGGGATTTCCTGGGAGCGGCAGAGGAAATCCCTAGGGCAAGGAATCAGTGTCCTTTGACAACCTTTTACTCTTCATTCCCCCGTTTTTCTTTTTGTAAAAAGCTCTAATCTTAGAGCGATCCCTCAGCTTCTTGTAATATCTGGTATTGTTGTCTTAGGACCATTACCTGTACAGCACTCACCCTTTCTTTTATAAAAGTCACCAGTCTATTGAGGATGCATGGCCCAAAGGTTAGGATTAGCATTAAAATGAGTAAAGACCCGACCAAAGCAGAGACTAGCGTAGAGAACCAGAGTGACTGGTTAAACCAATTTTCATACCATCCTTGGTATGTTTCTCTTTCTTTTTTTCTGTTTTCTAGTCTTTCTCTAAGCTTTGCCATAGAATCTCTTATGACACCAGAATGATCTACGTAAAAGCAACATTCTTCTTTTAGGGCAGCACAGAGCCCTCCTTCCTTTAGAAAAAGCAGATCTAATCCCCTTCTGTTCTGTAGCACTACCTCTGATAATGAAGTCAATGACTCTTCTAGTTTGGTTATGGACTGTTCTAATGCTCCCAGGTCCGCGTCCATAGCTGCTCTGGGTTTATTATAGTAGTAAGGTTGTTGGATGAGGGCAGCTGCCCCTGTTCCAATTCCTGCTGCCACTCCAAGTCCTAACAAGACAGCTAAGGTCAAAGTAGCGGCGGTTTAAAACAACAAATGCACTATCAAGCAGATTGAACAGGCGGTCCTCAGTTCTCATAGGGAGATAAGAGGGTGTGGTCAAAAGGGGATACGAGTCCTCCTTTGGTGACAGAGTGAGACAAGGAGGACTCTCAGGCCTGGGTGCAGGGTTATCAAGCACCGAATTGGGGCCTACGGGTCATGTGGGTGGACTCTCTATCTTTATCTTAATAACAAAAAATGAATCTAGGGTCCCCTCTGCCAGTATAGACTCTCCATCCCCAACGGTTTCCTCTTACCCACTGACGATCTTGTTTTCCATATGGGGTGAAGCTGATAGTTAGAGGGTTACAATAACTGTCTTTGCACGGTCCCTGAGGGCTACCGGAGCTTTCAGAGGCACACCCAGTCCTATAAGCCAGGTATTTGGATGGATCTCTTTCCCCTTTCTCTGGCTCCCCTGGCCTACGACCCTTTTTAACTATAATTAGATCCCAAGCGGAGGAAGGGTTCCAGTAGGCTTTTCCCATGGTCTCACATCCCCATTTACTACAAAAATAGTCTGAGGCCCCTCTCTTCATTTCCCTGGTGTGTCCCTGTCCGGGGCAGACATAGAAGTCTGCTGCCTGAAGGTTGGCTCGGTAAAACTGTCCTGAACACCCCAATGTGCTCCCTATGCCATGAGGGACACACTGTTCTTCTGGGGGTGGCTTTTCTAAATTGGTATAACTGGAAAGATCCTAGGCCATAGAGCCGGCTGCTAACTTACAGACATCGGGTGCAAGATCAGGCCACCAATTCCAAGGGGTAGTTGACCACACAATGTCGCCCACTTCATTAAGCACTTCCCAGATTAATTTTTGAGGGTCATGGGGGTTATTACCCAAGGTTGGGGCTACGACGAAGGTGCCGCTTAAGAGAATTGTCACCAGCTGCCACTGTACCCAAGCAGCAATCTCGTTGACCTTGACTGCCGAGGGGGTAGTCAACAGCACCAGGTAGTGTCCCTTCCACCGGGGCTCAAGCATGCCAGCGTGATGTCATCTGACCAGGACTGAGTCTCCGACCTGGAACCCGTGGGGCACCGCGGTGGTTCCTGGAGTGTAGGCTTCTTTGATTCGACTCCAGATCTGTGTTTTAATAACTTCTAAGGCCTTTAAGTGGGCAAATAGAGCAGAGGAGGAGGGGTAGTTAGTGCCAGGATCCAATATCCCGCACAACTCCGTTAAGGGGGGCGGTCCCCCATGTAGGAGTTCATAAGGGGTAAGGCCGAAACGCTCCGGCGAGTTTCGGACTCTACGAAGTGCAAGGGGGAGGAGGGTCACCCAGTCTTTACCGCCGGTCTCAATAGCTAATCTAGTAAGGGTCTCTTTTAGAGTTCTATTCATTTTTTCTACCTGTCCTGAGCTCTGGGGTCTGTAAGCACAATGTAATTTCCAATTAGTCCCCAATAAACAAGCTAATATCTAACTTACCTGGGCAACACAGATGGCCCATTGTCTGATCCAATTACCTTAGGGGTGCCAAACCTAGGGAAGATCTCTTCTGGAATCTTCTTAGCTATGACCGCTGCTGCCATTTCTCTCTTTGTGGGGAGGCTTTTACCCACCCAGAAAATGTATCTATAAAGACTAATAGATACTTATATATCTATATCTTCTTGGCTCAGTTCTGTAAAATCCACTTCTCAGTAAACCTCAGGTCTATCTTCTCTTCTCCCAGCCTTCTACATACATTTGCTTTCTAACATGGCACACAGTTATCTAGTCAAATCTGGCACAAAAGAATTTGACCTCAAGACAGTCTTTACAAGTTTGTCTACCTCTAGATGAGTCCATTGATGCATTTTCTTCAAGTCCAGTGCTGTACACCAGGTCCTGGATAGGGCAATGAGCTCAACAGGTTATAGGGGTTAAGTACTGTGAGGTGGAGTTCTGCCACCAATTTGTTTACCTCCCAGAGATCTTGAGCTGTCCAGCAGTCGTTGGTTCCATGTTTCCGCACCAGTAGGAGAGGCATACCTCAGGATGATGGACACATACGAAGTTGTTGGAGTAACCGAATGATGAGTGTCTTGATCCCGTCTCATGCCTCCTTTGATATGGGGTACTAACGCACCACTAGCCTGGACTTTCAGCTCCATATGGGCAGGGGCTGGTTCTTAGCCTCTCTCATTCCTGCAGTCTCCGCCCAGGCCTGTGGATATGCCTGCAGCCACCAGTCCGTCTGATCTGAGGCAGGCTGTTTAGAGTTGGTACTTGTCCTCCAACTGAATGGTTAGAACCTGCACAGGATCCCCTTCTGGACCTCTAACCTGTGGTCCATCAGAGTGGAAGTGAATCTGTGCCCCATCTTAGTCAGGAGGTCTCTCCCCAACAGGGTGCAGTGACAGTCTGGCATTACAATGAATAAGTGGGATACCCGGCCCACTCCGAGATCCACAGATCTTCGGGTAGTCCATAAATATTTAAAACTTTGGAGCCACATGTCCGGGGCTTCTGTTGCTGGTGTCCCCTTTTTTTCTTGTTGGGGCAATTTTTTGTCTCAGTGGCCTTCTTCTTTATAGTAAGCACATTGAACTTTGCTAAGAGGCTCCCTCCTAGTGCCAGACTTGATTCCTAACTCCCTGGCCCTTCACTACTGTGGCCAAAATCCTACAAATTCCTTTTTTGTCTACTACCCTCCGGTCCTCTCTTTCCTCTGCCTTCTGCTTCTCTCTTTCTAGCTTCTCTTCCTTAGTCTCCTCCTTATGAAACACTTTCTCTGATTCCTTCACCAAATCCTGCAAGGTATAGTTTTGGAACCCCTCTAGCCATTGTAACTTTTTCTTAATATCTGATGCTGACTGCTGTATAAAGGCCATAGCCACCTCTGCCTGCTGACCCTCAGAGGTTGGGTCAAGGTATAACCCCTGTCAAGAGACACAGACGGCGGCTCAACAGGTCCCTGAAGAACCTCTCTTACCTTAGCCGAATTCGTGGGTCGCCTTGCGGCTCCCTTGAGACCTGCCACTAGAGCCCGGCGGTAGACCTTGAGACGCTCCTTACCTTCTGCAGAGTTGTAATCCTAGTCAGGGCGGATCAAGAGAAAAGCTGCATCTATAAGATTAGGGAGATTGGTGGGGGTCCCATCTGGTCCTGGAACATTTTTTCTAGCTTCCAGGAGGATCCTCTCCCTCTCTTCCGTAGTAAAGAGGACCTGCAAAAGCTGCTGGCAGTTGTCCCAAGTGGGCTGATGAGAAAACATCAGGGACTCAAGGAGTCCCGTCAGGCCCGAGGGGTCCTCTGAAAGAGAGGGGTGGTTAGTTTTCCAGTTATACATATCGGCTGATGAAAACGGCCAATACTGTAGCAGGACTACTTCTCCCAGAGCTGGGGCGGGTCCAT
This sequence comes from Micromys minutus, assembly GCF_963924665.1. NCBI lineage: Eukaryota > Metazoa > Chordata > Mammalia > Rodentia > Muridae > Micromys > Micromys minutus. The sequence goes on from NC_137978.1 coordinate 4,297,774, forward strand.
AAGCCTGTAATGGTACAACAATAGCAGAGCCAAGCCCCGCGCCATTTCCCCCTGGGCTTCGAACCCGGGGGCTTCAGGTCCCGGCCGCTGGTTCTGTTTCAGAGGCCGTCTGGGAGTCAGTGGGAGTCGGCGCCTGTGGGGGACTTGCATGAGAAGCCAGTTGAGGGTATGGGGGTGGAGGGTTGTCGAGGAGAAGAAAACCATCATCAATTTCAGGATAGATCTTCGTGGGGGCCGATGGCGCAGGTGCCAGCTTGTTCGAGGCCACGGCCACCGTTGCCGTTTCTGCCCCCGCTGTCCAGGGTCTCACCCAGGATGTCGGGTTTTGGACCAGGTCCTCCCACACGATGATGTATGGAACCTGATCAGGGTGTCCCCCTGAAGCCTGAAAAACAATTCGCTTAACAGCGGAAATAAGAGATAGATTAAAAGTCCCCTCCGAAGGCCATCCTACGCCAAAACTCGGCCATTCGGGACGGGGAGCAGAAAGTTTGCCACGGTCCTTTCCTGACTTCAACAGAAAGATTATGGGCCCTTGTCTTAACGTCCGTCCAATGGTTCAAAGTCAGTGTTAGTGGGGTCGTCACAGTCTGGCCCATTTCTAGTTCTGACACACACACATAAAACACTCACAGATACTATAAAACAGAGAGACAAAGTCAGTCACCGACCTCGAGTCGACCCGAAATCCCAAAAAGAGCCAGATGGCCCAGAATTGGCCCTCTGACACAGATCGTCAAGGAGAAAAACTGATCTCCCGACTTTTCCCGTGGGGGTCCACCAGGCGTCCCTGGTCCTCCCCCTGTCCTCCTGGGACGTCTCTCAGGGCGAGCAAACGGTGGACCCTGGACACGTCTATCCCCGTCCACTCCACTCCTCCCTTGGAAGAGCAGAATTGGTTAGAGCGTTTGCGAATACCGAACTGCGATCGCACCAGACCTCTGAACAAATCACAAACACAGAATCACAATCTGGACAATCCACAAACACAGAGTCACAACAGGACAACAAGAAAAGAAAGGAAAGAAAATCTTTACCTTCAAGTAGGTCTAGGGCCCCTGGGTGGTCGCTCAAATCCCGGACGAGCCCCCAAATGAAAGACCTCCGAAAGGAGACCCTCACTCAAATCTCAGGAGAGGCGCGCACCCAGCGAGGCACCGAGACCAGACTTGCTGCATTCGCATGAGGAAGTTTATTGAAAGTGAAAGAGTGAGATCTCAGGCCAGCATGCTGGGGTCGAGACTCATACACCACGCAGGGGTAGAGGAGTTCGACCCCGGCCTGAACTTGTAACAGGCTTATTAAGGCAAAAATCACAAAGGAGGGGGAGGACAGGGGGAATGAGGAAATTCATAAGGGGAAGAATCATACATTTTTTTATCAGTACACCCCCAGGCACACCTAGGGCGTTGGAACATTCCACAGAGGTCATCCGGACCTTCTGTGGTATTTTGGGAACTCAAATCTCAAGAAAGTGGGATTTCCTGGGAGCGGCAGAGGAAATCCCTAGGGCAAGGAATCAGTGTCCTTTGACAACCTTTTACTCTTCAGCTACCAAAATAATAATGGCCTGAGACAAAAATTTGAAATTTCTAGATAATGTGCATGTCAAATTGTAAAGATTTGTTCTGAATGTCCTCAGTTTCTTATACTACATGATATTGTTAACCCTCAAGGACTTGTACCTAACCCATTATGACATATAAATATTCCTTATATTTCTGGTTTTAGAGAATTAAAATATGTATTTAAATATTAACACCTTTTCAGGCTGTCTAGTTGTAATCACTTTAACTTGAGAAGCAACTAAATGTGTATAGCCTCTGGACAATTGTGTTCTTAAGAGTAATTCTGATCCCATGATTTGGCAAAGAAGTTTTCCATATTTGTAGGGCACATTAGAGCCCATACTGCCCTTCCAAGACCACTATGGAGAGGGAATCGTCTTGCACATGTATACACTTGCCCTTATGCATTGGCTATAAAAGAATCTAATGTGGATAAGGCTATGCAGGTGCATACTAAATTTCATTTGAATGCAGGATCCTTAATATTTCATTGTAAAATTATAAAAGAACAAGTTCTAGAAACATGTCCCATGTGTGCAGAGTTCATTTCTGCTCCTAATTTAGGAGTCATTCCTAGGGGACTGAATCCCAATGATATTTGGCAAATGGATCTCACACATGTCCCTTCTTTTGGGAATTTATAATTTGTGTATGTTTTAATTGATACTCATTCAAGAATTATATATATATATATATATGCACATAGTAGAAAATATTAAAAGATGTCAAAAATCACTGCTTACAAGCTTTTGCATATATCAATGCTCCCAAAAAGATTAAAAAAAATATGGTCCTGCCTATTCCAGTAAAAGGTTTAAACAATTTTGTTCATATTATGCTATAATTTATAAGACTGGAATTCCTTATAATCCTCAAGGACAAGCAATCATTGAATGTGCTCACCGCACCATAAAGATGTATTTGTCTAAAACAAAAAAGGGGGAGCATATCTCCCCTCATGTGCATCTATCCTTAATTTTATATATTCTAATTTTTTTAACTGTAAATTCTGAAGGCTGCTCTACAGCTGCTAGACACTGGAGGGCATGCTCAGTCCAGCAAGGAATGGTGCAATGGAAGGACCTTGCATTGTGGCGGGGACCAGACCTCGTTTTGAATAGTGCTCGGGCCTCTGTTTGTGTTTTCCCTCAGGATTCTGAGTCACCTGTCTGGGCCTCTGAGTTCTGTATATGTTCTCTGAAAACTGCAGATTAGCACTATTGTTATTAACAAGGGGGAGGGTTTCATTTGTTCTCAACAGGTATGAAGCCGATGTAGGCAGCCGGTATATGAAGCCAGTGTGTGAAGCCAGTGTGTGAAGCCAGTGTGTGAAGCCAGTGTGTGAAGCCAGTGTGTGCAGCTGATGTGAAGCCAGTGTATGAAGGAGGTGTGTGAAGCCAGTGTGTGAAGCCACTGTATGAAGCCAGTGTGTGAAGCCAGTGTGTGAAGCCGGTGTGAGAAGCCAGTGTGAGAAGGCGGTGTAAGAAGCCTGTGTGAAGCTGATGTGAAGGCGGTATGTGAAGCCAGTGTGAGAAGCTGGTGAGAAGCCAGTGTGAAGCCGAAGTGAGAAGCTGGAGTGAAGCCAGTGTGAAGCTGATGTGAAGGCGGTATGTGAAGGCAGTGTGAGAAGCTGTTGAGAAGCCACTAGAGGAGTTAAAACATGTAGCGGTGACAAGAACCCCAGAATCTGCACCCATACCTGTGCCCATGGAACGTACCAGAGAGAATCAAGAAAATTTTGGCTGCAGCCCTATTAGTGCTGTTTCAGCAGCAATCTTTGTAGCTGTGATCTTCTTCTCCCCACCTTATTGCCATAGCTGCCCCGTGGAATTTTTAGGAAAAGTGGCTGAGGCCCTCTCAACTTAGGTTAATCTATAATCTTTCATTAACTTGGATATACATTCAATTAGGAATGTTAATTTTGAATTAACTCCACACTGTTAACAGGAACAATTCTGTGTGGTTTATGAGACTATTAAAACTGAGATAGTATTAGCTTTGGGTGCGCACCCCTTAGAGCACTTTGGGTGAGTATCCTCTCTAATATCCCTCAGGCAAGACAAGCCTGGAGCCAAGCTGTCAGCTGGCAGACTAGCAGTAAGCAACCCTATAGCCCAAGAATGGTAGAGCATGTATAAATTAGGTGACCAATGACGAGAAAACCCACAGGGTGCTGCTCAACCTAAGACCAAAAAATCCACGGGGGCCCATGAGGATATGTCCAAGACAGGTAAGAGCAAGTGTTGAGGTCTAAGCCAGTTCTCTAATTTAAAAAAATAATATTGGGGGAAATGTTGCAATAATCACCCCAACTCTCCTCATCCCCTTGGGATAGAAGCCTCCTTTTTGTTATGGTATTTGGCCTAGTCACAAGCCACTCCACACCTGACCTTCCTGTTCCCAGTTGCTAAAAGATAATTACAGACTACCACCCTAGGGGGTGACTCTTACACCCAGCAGGTGAGAACTTACATTCCTCCCCTGTAATTATCTGGGTGTATAATACTGGGACCACTGTCTATGTGACTGTGACTGCAAGGTGTCCTGAGAGACAGCAGTTCAATATGGAGTAAACTTTCTGGTAACACAGATAATGGACTTGTGTCTTTCTTTCAAACCCTTAGGCCTTCGCCCAGTTCAGAGTTGCTGTTAGTGGTGCAGGCACAACAAATGGAGGCCCACAAAGCCTCCTCCATATAATATTGTTATATATACCAATTTCTCCATTGTGGTGTGCAAAAAAGACAGATCCCATGAAAGAAGCCAAGGCTGAAATCTCTTTCGTTGATCACATCTCATTTTGCATTTGTGATCCAGATTCTCTGTGCACATAAATATCCCCATCTTCTAACACTGACTTCTACAGTAGAGTTCATTTTACCATAAATGTAAACAACCTTTGCTGTTTGTGCCATAATTTTTTGTCATATATCTTAGTCCTTGCCATGTGTGAGTGAGTGTATGTGTGTGTATGTGTGTTTATACATGTGGGTGTGTATAAATGTTTTCTGGTATCACATTCACAAAAAACCAAACTGATCCCATATCTTTGCATTTGTTTCTGTTGAGTCTGAGAGAAACTGAATACCCAGGTCATCATCTGAGGTGACCAATCTGATCCAGGTTCACCTACATGGAAGGATCACATTTGGGATATTTTAGGACCACATTCCTCTAACCAAAATGATGGTCATTCCTATCACAATAATACCACAGTTTCTAACACCAAGTTCTGTCTGTGTTAAGATTTTACTGCTGTGAAAAGACAGCATTAAAAAGGAAACAGTTATAAAGACAACATTAACTTTGGGACTGGACTAAATGTTCAGAGGTTCAGACCATTACTGTCAAGGAGATAGCATGGCAACATCCAGGAATGCATGGTAGAGGCTGAGCTGAGTGTTCTGCATCTTCATCTGAAATCCACTAAGAAAAGACTGGCTCCCATGTGGTTAGGAAGAGGGAGGGTCTCATTGGCAGCCTCAAACCCCATAGTGACACAATTCCTCCAATAGGCCACGCCTACTCCAACAAGACCATACCTTGTAGTACTACCACTCCCTGAACCAAGCATACTAAAACCACCATTGTTCAAATCATAAAATTTTCTATTCATTTGCAGTAAAGTTTGTACTACAAGACATGGCAAATTTCTGTGTAAACGCTGCCTTTCCTGAAGTAAGCTTGGGAATTTAGAGATAGTTAGAGTCGAATACAATTTCAAATAATAAACAGGAAACTCTGATATGATAATTTTTATATTTGTGTAAATCCATGAGGTTTTATTTCTGAAAGCGATGCATGAACTAGATTATAGGCATCAAGAATAGGACTGTTATACAATAATCTGGGAGTTCTGTTTCCACAGCAACATAAAAAAAAAAATCAAGGAAACAAAAAACCATCTTGAACCATTTATGAAATCCATAAATTATTTTTCTTATAATGTTTTATTATTTGAAATTTCTTTTATGTGTCAATTATCTTAATTATATTGATAATTTTAAGAATCAAATAATACATTAACATATTTCATCTATCTTCTCTATTAATACCTTTTATTACCCAAAAATATCATTAACAGATTTTGAGTGATACCCATAGCTCAAGATCCCACTTCTATTGCTTGAGTACTAACTTATGTTTCATAGCATACAAAATAATATTTGGAAATTACACTTAGTAAAAGAACATAAAATAATAAATATAGAATCATTGAGAAACATATATGATAGCCCATGACATAAAGTGAGAGTATACAAAATGCATTACGTCTCTATAAATTGTCTAATAATCATTTACTTATTAAAATAACCACATTATTGTGAGAAAGTTTATTTAATCCTTAATAATTTTACAAAAATTAAAGTAGGAGAAGTTTTTTGAAATCAGACATTAAGAAAATGCTAATTTTGTTATTGTTGATGGACAACCTAAGTAGTGAGGGCATCCAATTGGTGACCCCAGCACATGTATATTGGAACAAATTTTTCTGGCCTCAGTGGGAAAAGGTATATCTAATCCTGTTGAAAGTTGGTGTTCCAGGGAAAAAGAATGCTGTTGGCCTAGGTAATGGGAGGTTTGGTGGAGATGTTGTGGTGGTGAGGTAATGGCAGTGTGTGGTGTGGGAAGATCAAGATCTCAGATGATAAAAGGAGGGGTAACGGTGTGAAGATCTCTGGGAGCATAGACTGGGAGGGGAGAAATGTAAATAAATAAAATAATTTCTAAAGTGCTAACTACATAGAGAATCAGAAATTACTACTAATAATAGTTGAATGATATTCGTAAAATATGCTAATATTTATGTTTTTGGTTTTGTTATTGGTTATTTTATGTATTTAAAGTTCAAAAGTTATACCTCTTACCCAATTCTCCTCTGCAAGCGTCCCATCTCATCCCCACTCTCCCTTGCTTCTGCTTCTATGAGAGTACTATACCACCCACCCACTGGCATCTCACTGACCCAGCTTTCCCCTATTGGTTAAGTCAGGGTTTCTATTCCTGCACAAAATATCAAGACCAAGAAGCAAGTTTGAGAGGAAAGGGTTTATTCAGTTTACACTTCCATATCGCTGTTCATCACCAGAGGAAGTCAGGACTAGAACTCAAGCAGGTCAGGAAGCAGGAGCTGATGGAGGGATGTTACTTACTGGCTTGCTTCCCATGGCTTGCTCAGCCCACTTTTATTAGAACCCAGGTCTACCAGCCCAGGGATGTGACTATCCACAATGGATTGGGCCCTCCCCGTGTTGATCACTAGTTGAGAATTTGCCTTACAGCTGGATCTCATGGAGATATTTCCTCAACTGTGATAACTCCAGCTTGTGTCAAGTTGACACAAAACCAGCCAGTACAATTGACCAGCACCTTGTCAACTTGACATGCAAGCAAATCAATATTTAGCTTCCACCCTTACTTTCTTGTACATTCCCAAGACCTTGATAAGTTTAAGAGTCCCACAGCCTTTGCCAATTCTTACATTTTAAAACTGCAATACCTTTAAAATATTCTGTCTCTTTTAAAAATCAAGGTCTTTTTACAATTCAAAGTCTCTAAACTGTGGGCTCTTCTTCTTTCTCAAGAGGAAAAGATATCAGGACAAAGTTACAGTGAAAGCAAAATCAACCTCTATCCAACCAGTGTCTGGAAATCCACTTACAAAATTCTGTCTTGGTTATGGTTTTATTGCTGTGAACAGACACCATAACCCAGGCGAGTCTTATAAATAACAACATTTAACTGTGATTGGCTTACAGGTTCAGAGGTGCAGTCCATTTTCATCAAGATAAGAACATGGCAGCATCCAGGCAGGCATGATACAGCAGAAGCTGAGAGTTCTACATCTTCAAACAAAGGAAGCCAGGAACAGACCAAGCATCCTCAGGCAGCTAGTAGGAGTGTCTCCACGCACCACCTCAAAGTGACACACTCCTCCAACAAGACCACACCTTCTAATAGTACTGCTACCTAGGCCAAGCTTATACAAACCAGAACAGTGTTGCAAATCCTTTGGGCACCTTGATTCATTTCTTTAACTCCTCCATTGGGTTCCATGTCTTAGTTTTGATTTTATTGTTTTGAACAGATATAAATGACCTAGGCAACCCTTAGAAGAATAACATTTAATTGGGCTGGCTTACAGGTTTAGAGGTTCAATCTATTATCATCAAGGCAGAAACATGGCAGCATCCTTGCAGGCATAGTATAGAATATGAGAATTCTACATCTTCTTCTGAAGGCTGCTAGCAGAAGACTGACTTCCTGGCAGTGAGGAGTGAAGTCTTAAAGTCCATGCCTACAGTGACACATCTACTTAACGAGGCCATAACTCCACACACTGCCATTCCCTGGGCCAAGCATATATAAATAATCACATTCTACTCCATGGCCCACATTGGCTTGTTCAAAAACATGAGTCTAAAGGAGCTATATCTAAACATAGCATAATACTAAATACATTCAGTTATTCAAAATGACTTCCAAAGTCCTCATAGTCTATAGTGGTCTCAAATGAATACCTCTATGTTGGATGTCAATGTGGTCTTTAGATCTCTAACTCCATTTTTCACCTTTGTTAACTGCAACAAATTTCTTTCTCCTGCCAAGTTTCCACTCATTGTTAGCCTATTCCCTTAGTAGAAATTTCACAGCTCTGGCTTCCTGAATATCTTTGGGCCTCCAAGGCAACTTCAACATTACAACTTCTTGTCCCAATGTCTGGGATCCACACATGATATTCTGGACTTCTCTAAAGGGATTCATTCACTTATCCAGCTCTGCCCTTTGTAGTATTCTAAGCACAAAATGATCATGTTAGATACTATAACTTTGGGCCTCCCTTTCTTCCCTCGCTAAGCCTTTTCACCTGCGGTAGTGCAAACCTGTTTATGCCCTTCAAAGCTGCTTTCTGCCCCATTTGGGGGCTGGGACTTCCCATAATTCAGCTGTTGCTTCTTGGTTCCTCATTAGGTGCTTTCCACCTGAGCAACCTTGTGACTTCTGAGATGCACCTAGCACTTTTCCATGGCCTCATACTTGCTTAGTTGCTGCTCCATTTCTGCTTAAGTGAGGCATAACCTATAATGGTACTGCTTCTTGGAATCCATCAGAGTCAGCTAAGGAATCTGTACACTTTTATTCAGTTAAGGAGTAGGAATTTTAACATGCTGTCTTCACCATGCATATTGGCACCACTTTCTCTTCTTGGTATGCAATGAGACAGAGGCATCATCTGGGGAGGAGATTCTCAATTGTTCTAGGAATTGCCTGTTGACCAACTGTTGGGAGAGGGAGGATTTTGCTCAGGTTGTTTGAGTTCCTGGTGTGATCCCTGTAGCCCTGGAGGATAATGGCTGCTTCTTATTGTGCTCTACCGACACAAAAGAGACTTTGGCATCACTGCTGCTATTATCACCACCATTGCCATCTCTGCCACCACCACCACAGACGTCTCTAAATCTGCAGCCAGTACTGGAACTGAGGACAAATTTTCTGGGGAGTTGCTTCAATGTTGTCTGTGCAGAATAATATTAACTCTCAAATTAAGCTGGGCATTCTCAATCTCAACCAGTCACCTGCAGATACTCTAACTGACTTTAATGAGCCACAGGCCTTGCCTACTTTGCTTGTTCTCCCACAATCTGAGATGCCAGAGCTCTGACATTCAGAGCTTCTCCTCTTGTACTCTGGCACTTTTCACATCTACATATTGAGATCCTCTCCTGTGCTTAACCCAAGTACCTATTATTTACAGTTGGCTAAGTGAAACCCTTCCAGTCTACAACCCAGGCTAGACTCAAACTAGATATGGTCCTGTTTCTGCCTCCATGTGTAGTATGAGCCTTAACCCTGACTTGCTCTCATTCTTGGTGGTGTACCATCTGTAGACAATGTGCCAAGATGATTCTTTCTGCTTTTTTTCTTAAGATTCATAGAATAAGTGCAGGAAAGTTTAATCAGTCATTAGCATCGGCTATACTTCCAGTGAAATTGGGTTCATTCCCATAAAACATAGGATGATCACAACTGTCTGTGCTTCCAGTGCCATGGGACCCAACACCTTCACAGAAATATACATGCAGGTAACATTCTAGTGCATGTAAAATAAATGATAATAAATCATATAAAAACTCAAATGCATATTTATATAATATTTAACTTATTTATTTTATTTTTTAATCTTTGAACCATGGAGTACTGTGTATGTCTAATGGGCATCAGAAGTTATGCTATAAAATGGGGTTATAGACCTTTGGGAGCTTCTTTGTGGATGCTGGCAAATGACCTTTGTGCTCTTAACTGCCTAATAATTTCCCAACCTTGCCCTTCTTTGTGTTTTTTGTTTATCGAAAATAGATTTTTTTCCATAAGAGTATGCAGTGATTACATCTTTTCCACACCCAGTTCCTCTGACATTCTCACCACCTCCTCTTCCAACTATATCAACACCCTTTTGTTCTCTCCTAAACAACAAATAGGCAGCTAAAAATGTAGTGGGACATTTCTTTAGTCCTAGGACTTAAGAGGAAGAGGCAGGTAGATCTCTGTGAGCTGGTCCAGTATTATTTACAAAGTGAGTTCATGGTCAAACAATTAAACAGAGAAGTCATGTCTTAAGAAACAAACAATCAATTAAACAAACAGAGAAATGAAAGCTAACAAAGGATCATATGAAATAGAACAAAAAGAAACATATTGGAATATGACAAAATAAAAAAAATAGATGGAAAAGAGACAAAGAAAATACAAAAAAAAATACATAGAGATGCAGGACAGGATCACACTCACAAGAGTGTAATAAAAACTCAAAATTGGTATCAATAACAGATGAGCAAAGAAAGGGGTAAGGTCCCTATAGTAAGTACAACATTTCCATGGACACTTGAGGTTCTCAGAGATGGAACCACCACCTAAAGATCATACATTGGCTGGACCTAGGTCTCCCCACTCAGATGTAGGAGATGGGGATCATGGTCATGATGTGGATCCCCTAACTTCAAAAGTTATTGCCTCTTTGTGGGATGTGTTGTTCTAGCTGGGCTGCTTTGTCTGAACTCAGTGAGAGAGGATATGCCCAGATTGAAAAATACTTTAAGTACTAGGGTGAGGGATAGCCAGGGAATCCACTCACTTAGATGAGAAAGAAAAGAGATATGGGGAATGGGATGTGAGAGGGTATGACCTTGAGGGGAGCTTTGAGTGTATACAAGCCATCCTCCTGCATCAGCCTTCTGAGTGTTGTCATATTAGATGATTGTCAAAGCATCAAGTTCATCTCTTTATTCCAGAAGAGTCAAGTGATTGTGTAAACTGGAAAGAATCCTGCTCAGTCAGTCAACAGGGTCTCAAGGGAGAGAATGAAGATTGAAAAGATAAAGACAATTAGACAACACTATAACATGACTCCAGACAGTGCAAGGCTGAAGGGAATTTAATTTTCTCCAGACTGCTTACATACCATTTTACATACTTGCAAAGAATAAAGTCAGTTTTAGGACAAGAAATAAACAAGGAAAATAAGCTAAGTCTCCTGATTAATGTTTTACGGATATATCAGGAAGACCAACATAAAAGGAGTGCCACAAATCTCTCTGCCAAGTTTTCCTTGAGCTTTGTAATAGCCTCCCCTCCCCCAAAAAGTTCTTATCTGAACCTACTTCACTGTCCTAGCCCAATTTTGAATTCCTGCTGTATTCCTACAAGGAGGTCCCCAAAAGCTCTCTACAAAGGGATTTGTCATGTCCATTTACCATGCCAATTGATGGTTTGTGGATGTATTTACAAGAACAGGTTATGGCCCCCAGGTGATTTTCCTTCTAAAACATGCTGCTCACAAATGAAAAATAAAAACAATCATGTGACTTGTTTCACCCGGTGATCCTTCAGAATGAAGCCATAGACAAGAGGATCCCTGTGTGATAGAATTCTAAATTATCTCTAGCTATAGAACAAGGCAGTTGTCTAGGAATATAATCCAAATCAAGAATCTCAAGAGCATAAAAAGAAAATCAATTATTACCATCTGAATGAGGAAGAAGCATGCTTATTGCAGTGGGCTCAGCAGAGAAAAGACTTCATACATTTCTGCTGTGTGGAGATGAAGATCTAGGCTCTGCCTGTTTATGGTATCCAAAAAATTTTGGAGGTTTTCTATCCAAAGCACATAGAGGATTTGGAACTCAACATGACATTGACTGAGTACACAGTGTCACATTTTACTCCTTTCTTCTGGCAGATGAGGAAACTTCATATATTTTTCATGGCATGCACCTCCATGGAAACTTTTATGAATGGCTGGAACACATATGCTAGAGAACAGATGTATGTCAATGAGTTCATTTCCCAGTTTTCCCATCTCTAGGGACTTCAGCATCTCTCCATGAATGGCATGTGCTTTCTAAGCCATAAAGCAGGTGTTCAGGTAAGGATGGTGAACTAGGTGAGCTCCCAGAGTAAACATTTCCCTTTTGTTTTAAGGACTCATGGACCATGAGGGAGACATTAGAATGCAGAAGGTATAAGTAGCGTGAATTAAGGTCTCAAATGGCCATTTATGAAGCAGCTGACTTAAGTGAGTTAAGGAGTAGGGCAAAATAGGATGTAATTCTTGGTATCATGGCAACCCAATCTATACAAAAGGAAAGGAGGGAGAATGTAGTTAGGAGCCTCAGGACTCACCCACACAGCAGTTAGGCCAGCAGTTGTGCTGAGGTCAGTGATAGCATTCTACAGTCTGCACCTGATTTGTTATGGAAAAAAATGTTTGAGACCCAGCAGATTTGAGAACATGAAACAAGGGAGGAAACTTTGAGTCTGTTTATGATAAAAGTAATTGTGCAGAGATCTTGATTTAATGTATTTTCTGCTTGAGATGGATGCCAGGAGATGAACTATAGGACTGACTTGTCTCAGCATGGTACAATACATACATCATACCTAAGATAATATCCTTGAATATCTGGTCAAATTTCTATTGTGGCAACTACCTAATTTTATTATTTCCACTCTCCATCACCATTTGCTAGAACTAACCCGCTGCTTTTCTCTAGTCCCTGATGATGCCCTTGGAGACCTTCTCCATCACACAGTACCAAGTTTCACAGTCAGACTTGGATTCCTTTTCTTTTTCTCCAAGGATCTGTCAGCTAAAGTATCTGAACATGAGAGGAATAGTCTTATTGTGTTTAGATATTGTGCCTCTCTGAGTTCTCCAAGAAAATGTGGAAGACTCTTTGCAGTCCCTGGGCTTAAAGGCTTGTAGGATGAATGACTCTCAACTTACTCTCCTGATACCGGCCATCTGCCACTGTTCTGAGCTCACCAAGGTCAGCTTCTATGACAATAATATCTCTGTTCCTGTGCTGAGGGACCTCTTGAAGCACACAGCTGACTTGAGCTGACTGAATATATGAGAGAACCCTGCTCCTTTACGGTGCTATGATGACTTGGGTGTTCCCACCAAAGAGCAATTTTTCAGCTTTGTGCTGTGGTCATTGTTACCCTCAGGCCATAAGACAACCTAAGAGCATCTCCTTTGCAACAGAAATGTGTCATTCATGTGGTAGTCATTGTCTTTGATGGCTGTAAATGATCTTGGGTTTCAGAAAGAGCCAGAAATCACACAGACAGTAGTACTAGTCAGATACCAGATATTTTGAACATATACCTGAAGACTGATCTATTACGGTTGCAGATCAGAAGGTGGACCTAACCTGGACATTGAACATTTCACAGGATAATCTAATCCAGGAGAAAACAGATTAGCTGCTCTATATTGGGCTCTGACTGAAGATATTTTCACAAGATATACTAAATAGTTCTAACTGACCTTCATTCTGATTGGTTGTATTTGGAAATTATAGATGTGTAACTCCATAATATTAGCAAACCTCAGAACATGCTCAATATAACTAGGCATGTACTGAGCTTTATCCTGCCCTTAGAAGGCATGTGCAGAAGGAAAAAAGGAATATGAGAGACAGAATAGTTGTTTTAATGCCTTTCTATGCACCCCACATTTACCCAGATGTCCAGATGTGTCAAACAATGGTTGTGTTCCTTTTTTCCCCTCTCAATAATATGAAATATCTGACATACATGGAACAAAATAACTACAGTTTTGGTATAAAAGAAGGCCTCACCAAATGGGAAACTATGACTTTTGAATGTGAAGAAATGGATGGCTTCAGACTCGTTTTGAACTGGGTCTCTCAGAGATTGTGACTTCACAGACTGCTCAGAAGGTTGGAAACAAAAAAATGTCCAGTGACTAGGATCTTGGATGCTGAGTTTTACACAGGGAATATTCAGATGGACTCTGGGAAGAGGGAACTTGTGGAAACAGAAGCACACCTTGGCAATTTTGATTGGATTCTGACAAGATTGTTTAACTAGATGATCTTTCAACAATGTGTAAACTTTTTGTCCTTCCTTGTAGTATATAGTGAATAAAAAAATCATTGATACTTTGTTTAGATGCCATTACTGTTTCCTGAGTGGAATAAACTAAATAACAAATCTGTACCACCTGACCTCTTGAGGAGTCAAAATGTATACATTGGTGCCAGGCATGTTATGATTGAAAATCATGGGTAGGTGGGTAAAGTTATCAGCTAAGATGGTTCACATGTGGACATCTAGGTTGGCCTATGGTAAAAAAGAATAATAGAAACCACCTCTATGTATCTCTCACTCCTTGTTTCTTTCTCTCCTGCCCCTACACTCTCTCCCTGTCAGCCTGTCAGCTTTGCAGGCCTTGTTATTTGGAACCTGTTGATTTCCTGGAGGTTTGCTCACAATAAACTTCTTTCATGCTCAGCAGAGAATCAATAAAACAAACAAACACACAAACAAAAGCCCAGGAACTGATACATGAAGTGAGATTACTCATGTTTTAAGCGCACATGTTTCTTTAAAGGAAAACCGGAGTTTGGTTGCAGAAATAATATCAAGTGGCTCTCAGCTGGATCTCTGGCTTCAGGGTGTAGGCCCATGTATGTAGATCGTTGTGGTTATCAGGTTTTACAGGCACAATATGCACAACACCTATGTATTCACCTAACTGATAATATCTTGGAGAAAAAAAAAAAAACCTCTGTTTCACAAACACTTCAAAAAACCAACTAATTAATTAAAATGGTGATGTTCAGTAGCAAGGTATTTGCCAGACTTGGTGTGGCTCAAATATTACTCCAATACACACCACAAAGAAGAGAGTTTGTGGTATTTCATGTGTGTGCATTGAGCTCAATTGGTGAACAATTGTCTAGACTATACTGGATTCCAGTTTGAGGTCTGCACCATGGAGGAACAAAAGAGTACAAAGAGTTTATATAAGAAAACTGGGTGTCTGTCTGTTTATCCAAGTCTGTATCTATCCATCTGTGTCTCTGTCTATATGTTTATCCATATGTCTGCCTGGCTCTTTATCTATCTATTAGGTGAGACCACACTCATATAGATACCTAGATCACAAAACCATGACCCAAAAGAAAAATTTAAATTTCAGACCAATTTTTCATATGAATATTGATACAATACTAAATAAAATACTGGTAATCCACATTCAAGAACTCTACAAAAACATGAACTATCCTATTCAGTATGCTTCATCCCAAGGATGCAGGGATGGGTCAACATAGTAAAATAAATACAGCAGTGTAATCCACCATAGAAACAAACAGACAAAAAGGTCACATTCCATCTCATAAGATGCTAAAAAAGCCTTTGACAAAATCCAGCACCCCTTTGTGATAAAAGTACTGTAGGGTAAAAGCCATATACACAACCACAAGAAATCAAATATACAGAAATCTGATAACCAACATAAAATTAAATGGAGAGAAAGGTAAGACAATTCCACAAAAACCAGGGATGAGAAAAGACAGTGTACTATCTCCCTATCAATCCAATATAGAATTTTGTATTCTAGCTAGAGCTATAAAAGAAATAAAGTGATTAAGGTGTAACAAGTTGGAAAGGAAGAAGACACAGTATATCTATTCACAGATGATAGTTTAGTATAAATAAAATCCCTAGAATTTCTTTTTATTGTTTTTCTTTTTCTTTTAAACTTTATTTTAAAAAACAAAGATTAAAGAAAAAATTTTAAACATTTTTGCATAAATGTATACAAATACATTTTTATCAGTGCTTGGCTTTTTTTTCTTTTTCTTTTTTTTTAAGGTTTGATACTATGCATTAAGGTCTTACTAGTTACAATGAGCAAAAAGTACATGTAAAACAGGATGTAACCCGGAATTAGTCAACGTTTTCTTGGTGTGTAAGGATTGAGCATAATGGGTTTGTTTGTTTGTTTGTTTGTTTGTTTGTTTTCTTTTCTTTTCTTTTTTTCTTGAAATTTAAACAGTCTGTGAGTTGTTTTTGGGGCAGTCCCAGCCTCTGGGGTTAGCATCCCACTATCAGTGACTGCATATTATGTCTGTTCTTTTGTGACTGGGTTATCTCACTCAGCAAGATATTCTCTAGATGCAAATGGACATCTGGGACCTTTCCAGCTTCTCGCTACTCTAAATAGAGCTGCTATGAACATTGTGGTGCTTGTATCTTTGTTGTATATTGGAGTGTCTCTGGGTTATATGCCCAAAAGTGGAATAGCT
The DNA here is from genome assembly GCF_963924665.1 of Micromys minutus. Taxonomy (NCBI): domain Eukaryota; kingdom Metazoa; phylum Chordata; class Mammalia; order Rodentia; family Muridae; genus Micromys; species Micromys minutus. The sequence goes on from NC_137978.1 coordinate 4,313,963, forward strand.
GGATCTTCAGGTATTACTATGTCCAATTTTCTGAGGAATCGCCAGACTGATTTCCAGAGTGGTTGTATCAGTTTAAAACCCCACCAACAGTGGAGAAGTGTTCCTCTTTCTCTACAACCTCGCCAGCATCTGCTGTCATCTGAGTTTTGGATCTTGGCCATTCTGACTGGTGTGAGGTGGACTCTCAGGGTTGTTTTGATTTGCATTTCCCTGATGGCTAAGGATGTTGAGCACTTCTTTAGATGTTTCCCAGCCATTCCATATTCCTCAAATGAGAATGTTTTGTTTAGCTCTGTACCCCATTTTTAATAGGGTTGTTTGATTCTCTGGTGTCTAGCTTTTTGAGTTCTTTGTATACCTTGGATATTAGGCCTCTATCTGATGTGGAGCTGGTAAAGATCTTTTCCCATTCTGTTGACTGCCGTTTTGTTTTCTTGACAATGTCCTTAGCCTTACAGAAACTTTGCAATCTCATTAAGTCCTATTTGTTAATCTTTGACCTTAGAGCTTGAGCCATTCACATTTTGTTCAGAAAATTTTCTCCTGAGCCTATGTGTTCTAAGGTGTTCCCTACTTTCTCATTTAATAGTTTCAGTGTATCTTGTTTAATGTGGAGATATTTGTTCCATTTTCACTTGATCTTTGAACAAGGAGATAAGAAAGGGTCTATTTTCATTCTTCTGCATGCTGAGTGCCAGTTGGACCAACACCATTTGTTGAATAGGCTGTCCTTTTTCCATTGAATGTTTACATCTCCTTTGTCAAAAATCAGGTTACCATATACGTGAGGGCACATTTCTGGTTCTTCTATTCTATTCCATTGATCCTCGTGCCTATTTCTGTACCAGTACCAGGCAGTTTTGAGCACAATTGCATTGTAATATAGCTTGAGGTCAGGGATAGTGATTCCCGCAGATGTTTTCTTGTTGTTGAGGATGGATTTTACTATTCTACTATGTCTTTTGTTATTCCAGATGAAATTGCACATTGATCTTTTCAACTCTATGAAGAACTGGGTTGGAATTTTGATGGGGATTGCATTGAATCTCTAGATTGCTTTTCGAAGGATGGCCATTTTTAAAATGTTGATTTTTCCAATCCATTAGCATGGGAGATCTTTCCATTTTCTGAGATCTTCCACAATTTCCTTTTTTAGAGGTTTAAAGTTGTTGTCCTACAGGTCCTTCACTTGCTTAGTTAGAGTCACACCAATGTATTTTATATTGTTTATGACTATTGTGAAGGGTATCATTTCCCTAATTTTTTTCTTCACATGTTTGTCCTTTGAGTAGAAGAAGGCTACTGATTGGTTTGTGTTAATTTTATATCCAGCCACTTTGCTGAACTTGTTTATCAGCTCTAGGAGTTCTCTGGTGGAATTCGTGGGGTCACTTAAGTACACTATCATGTCCTCTGCAAAGAGTGAGGTTTTTCTTCTCCATTTCCGATTTATATCCCCTTGATCTCCTTTGGCTGTCTAATTGCTCCAATCAGGATTCGAGACTGTGTTAAATAGGTAGGAGGAGATTGAGCAGCCTTGTCAATTCCCTGATTTTAGTGAGATTGCTTCAAGTTTCCCACCGTTAAGTTTGATGCTGGCTGCTGGTTTGCTGTATATTGCTTATATTATGTTTAAGTATGGACCTTGGATTCCTGTTCTTTCCAAGACTTTTAACATGAAGGGGTGTTGAATTTTGTCAAATGCTTTGTCAGCATCTAGTGAGATGACCATGTGATTTTGTTCTCTGAGTTTTTTTATATGTTGGATTACAATGATGGATTTCCTTATATTAAACCATCCCTTCATCCCAGGGATAAAACCTACTTGGTCATGGTGAATGATCGTTTTGATATATTCTTAGATTCAGTTTTCAAGGATTTTGTTGAGTATTTTTGCGTCAATGTTCATAAGTGAGTTAGGTCTGAAGTTCTCTTTCGTTTTAGGGTCTTTGTGTGGTTTAGGTAAGATGGTTATTGTAGCCTCTAAAATTGAATTAGGTATTTTTCCATCTGATTCTATCTTGTGGAATAGTTTGGAGAGTATTGGTGTTATGTCTACAATAAATGTCTAATAAAATTCTGCATGTAACCCATCTGGACTTGGGTTTTTTTTTTTTTTTTTTTTTTTTGGTTGGGAGGCTTTTGATGACTTCTTCTATCTCTTTATGTGTTATGGGATTATTTAGATGGTTTACCTGGTCCTGGTTTAATTTTAGGATCTTGTATCTGTCTAGGAATTTATCCATTTCCTCCAGATTCTCCAATTTTGTGGAATATAGGCTTTTGTAGTAGGATCTGATGATTTTTTGAATTTCCCCAGTTTCAGTTGTTATGTCTCCACTTTCCTTTCTGATTTTGTTAATTTGGATACTCTCTCTTTGCCCTCTAATTAGTCTAGCTAGGGGTTTATCAATTTTCTTGATTTACTCAAAGAACCAGCTCTTAGTTTTGTTGATTCTTTCAATGGTTCTTTTTATTTCTATTTGGTCTATTTCTGCCCAAAGTTTGATTATTTCTTGCCATCTACTCCTCTTGCGTGTATCTTCTTCCTTTTCTTCTAGAATTTTCAGCTGTGCTGTCAAGTTGCTGATGTGTGCTCTCTCCAGTTTCTTTTTGGAAGCACTCAGGGCTATGAGTTTTCCTCTCAGTACTGCTTTCATTGCATTCCATAGATTTGGGTATGTTGTGTTTTCGTTTTCATTGATTCTAAAAAATCCTTAATTTCTTTCTTTATTTCTTCTTTGACCCTGCTATATTTTAACAGAGCATTGTTTAGTTTCCATGTGTATGTGGACTTTTTGTTGTCTTCGTTGTTGTTAAAGACCAGCCTTAGACCACGGTGATCTGAGAGGATGCATGGGAGTATTTCTATCTTCTTATATGGATTGAGGCTCATTCTGTGTCCAATTATTTGGTCAATTTTTGAGAAGGTGCCATGGGGTACTGAGAAGAAGGTGTATTCTTTTACTTTAGGATGATATGTTCTGTAGATATCTATTAATTCCAGTTGGTTCATAGTCTCTGCTAGTTTTAGAGTGTCCTTGTTCAGTTACTGTTTCCATGATCTGTTCACTGGAGAGAGTGGGGTATTAAAGTCTCCCACTATTATTGTGTGGGGTGAAATGTATTTTTTGAGCTTTATTACGGTTTCTTTTATGAATGTGGGTGCTTTTGTATTTGGAATATATATGCTAAGGATTGAGAGTTCCTCTTGACATATTTTCCCTTTAATGAGTAAAAAGTGTCCTTCTTTATCTTTTTGATATCTTTTGGTTGGAAATTTACTTTATTTGATATTAGAATAGCCACTCCAGATTGCTTCTTGGGGCTGCATGCTTGGAAGTTTTTTTCCCAACTTTTATTCTGAGATAGTGTCTGTCTTTGTCTCTGAGATGAGTTTCCTGTATGCAGCAAAATGCTGGATTTTTTTTTATGTATCCAGTCTGATAGCCTATGTCTCTTTATTGGGGAGTTGAGACCATTTATGTTAATAGATACCAAGGAATAGTGGTTTCTGTTTCCTGCTATTATTGCTTTTGTAGAAAGAGTTGTGTCTGTGTCTCTTTCTTCTTTTGGTTTTCTTGCTTAGGGGTTTTCTGGTTTTTACTAGGATGTAGTTCCCCTCATTGTATTGGGTTTTCCACCTATAATTTGTTGTAGTGCTGGGTTTATAGTCAGATATTGTGTAAATTTAGATTTGTCTTGAAATATCTTTATCTCTCCATCTATGGTGATTGATAGTTTTGCTGGGTATATCAGCTTGGGTTGGCACTTGTGCTCTCTTAGGGTCTGCAAGATGTCATTCCAGGCTCTTCTAGCTTTCATAGTCTCTGTTGAGAAATCGGATGTGATTCTGATTGGTCTGCCTTTATATGTTACCTGATCTTTTTTCCTTACTTCTTTTAGTATTCTTTCTTTGCTTTGGGCACTTGGTGTTTTGACTATTATGTGTCAGGAGGAATTTCTTTTCTGGTCCAACGTATTTGGATTTCTGAAGGCTTCTTTTATGCTCGTGGTCATCTCATTCTTAAGAGTAGGGAAGTTTTCTTCTACAATTTTGTTGAAGATATTTACTGTGCCTCTTAGTTGATATTCTTCTCCTTCTTCTATTTTTATTATCCTTACGTTTGGTCTTCTCATTGTGTCTTGGACCTTCTGGACATTTTGGGTTAGAAGCATTTTGGTTTTTGCATCTTTTCTAATTTGTCTATGTTTTCAAAGTTGTCTTCAGCCCCGGAGATTCTCTCTTCCATCTCTTGTAGTCTATTGGAAATGCTTGCATCTGTGACTCCTGATTTCTTTTTTAGGTGTTCTACCTCTAGGATTATCTCTTTTAGTGTTTTGTTTATATTGTCAATTTCCGTTTTAAATTCCTTCTTCCATTCCTTCATCTCTTTGGTTCTGTTTTCTTCTAGTTCGTTGAGTTCTTTGAGTGTTTTTCTTGTTTCCTCTTTAAAAGCTTCTGATACTTTTTGCTTTTCTCCCTGTTCTTGTTTAAGGGTCTCTATCATCATCTTGAGGTATGATTTTAGTTCTGCGTCTTCTTTTGTGTTTGGAATTCTGCTGTTTGCTGTGATGGGAGAGCTTGGTACTGGTGTTGCCAGGTTGTCTTGGTTTCCTTGGGATATGCTCTTTTGCTTTCCTCTTGCCATCTCATTGTCAGTGATATGTTCTCGCCTTTCTCTTGTAACAGGTCTGTGTCCCTGGATCTCTGCTGGTCCAGAAGGAAGATGGTCAGAGCCCTGTTCTTGGCCCCAAAGCCACCGGGCGGGAATGCTGGGTTCCTGGATCAGGTAGAGCAGGGGCGTGCTTTCCGTGCACACTCGGCAGAGATCTCTCTGCCCCCTGGCAACTCAGATCTCCTTCTCACCAGTCCTTTATCTCTGGGAACTGATCCTAGAATTTCTAACCACAGAACTGCTGCAGATGATAAAGATCTTCAACAATGTGTCTAGAAAAAAACTTAATTCAAATAATTCAAAGGCCCTTCTTATCATAAAAAATAAATAGGCTAAGAAGGAAATGATGAAAACAATACCTTACCAAAGAGCAAAGCTATATATTTATAGGTGTAACTATCTGAGCAAGCAAACTACCTGTATGAAAAAGTCAACTATCTGAAGAAATAAATTGAAGAAGCCACTAGAAGATGCACAGGTCACATATGCTCCTGCATTCAGAGGATTAATGCAGTACAAAATGCTATCTTACCAACAACATTCTACTGATTCAATGCAAAACCCATTAAATCCCAACCGAATTCTTAAAGATCTTAAAGGAACAATTCTCCCTATGGAAAACTAAAAACACCATAAAAGCTAAATCAATCCTCCATGATAAAAGATTTTTTAGAAGTGTTACCATCCATTGGTTGGCCATGATTGCCAGAAGAATGACAATCCATCCTTACCAGATCTGACCGATTCCTTACCTCACTTCCGTCCTCTGATTCAGGTGTGCTTATTTGAGACTTTGAATTGAGATGCCAAAATTTTCAATTTCAGAGTCCATTTTAGTGAACCTGATGTAATTTAAATTCAGATAAACTAAGAGGGTGTTACATAGCTATAGTCTCTAGGCTAATTCTCATCACCACCAGCATTTAAAGTATTACACTCTCAATAAGACCACTGCTTCCAGGTTATTCACAAATCAAAACTGTAGCCCCAGGTTATAAGCCTGCCCCTGCTTAAGGAGTAGGAGAGCAGGAATCAAGTTAATGTTATGACCCGTTTTGATTGGTATCATCCAAATACCAATGAATTATATTAAAGGCCACAGTTACTTTCCAATTAGGTGCTTGCACACATACTCCCTGTTTTTTGCTTACTATACATCTTTGCCCTGATAGACATTCAGGACCAAACACCATCAAAATCTTCCCACAGGGTGGTGGTGCACTGTGGCAGTGGAGGGACCAAGGCTTGCTAGAATGGTAAAAAGACGCTGCAGTGAGTTGTATTATATTTGCTCATTTCTGTTTTGAGGATCACAAGCACTTCCCTAAGACAACATTTTGGTGGGTTGGCCATAAAGTTCTTCATAACATACAAAAAATACTGATCTGGAGGGCCTTGAAATCACCAAAATTTGGCTAGGAAGGCTAGTACCAAATATATACAAAGTACTCAAGAAGTTACACTCAAGAGAATCAAATAATTCTATTGAAATTAGGAGTACAGAGCTAAATACTGACTTATCAACTGAAAATATTGAATTGGTGAGAAGCAACTAAAGAAATGCTAAACATCCCTAGTTATCAGGTAAATGCAAATCAACACAATCCTAAGATTCCACATCACATACACCAGACTGGCTAAAATATAAAAACCTTAGGTGACAACAGATGCTGGTGAGAATGTGGAGAAAGAGGAACTCATTTCCTCTGTTAGTGGTTTTCTAAATTGGTACAACCACTCTGCAAATGAGTCTAGCTGTTCCTCATAAAGTTGTACATAGTACTACCCAAGTACCCAGCTATACTACTTTTGGGCATATACCCAAAAGTAGCTTCAACATCTAACAAGGATGCATGCTCAAATATGTTCATAGCAGCCTTAAGTATACTAATGAGAAGTTGAAAAATCCCAGATATCTTTTAACAGACGTATGAATACAGAAATTTTAGTATACAATAGATTACATCTCAACTGTTTAAAACAATAAGTTCAAGAAATTCTAGACAAATATATGGATCTTGAAGCTATTGTCCTCAGTGATGTAATCCTGTCACAAAAGAGCACTTATCTTATGTACTCTCTCCTAAGCAGAAACTAGCCCAAAAAGCTCAGAATACCCAAGAAATTATCCACAAAAATTATGAAACTCAAAAAGAAGAAGTCCCAGAACGTGGATGAATCAGTCCTTCTTAGAATGGAGAATAAAACAGTCAAGGGATGAAAAACAAGATCAAATAGAGGAGGAGGGATTGAAGAAAACATCTACTGAGATTTACCTACCGAGAGAACCACCCATATGCACCCAGCAAACCCATGCAGTATTGCTGGTGCCAAGAAGTGTTTACTGACAGGAAACAGAAATGGATGTCTCCTGAGAGATTCTTCCAGAGTCATATATATAGATGAGGATGCTTGCAGCTACCCATCAGACTGTACACAGGGACACCAATTAAAAAGCTAGAGAAAGGACAGAAAGAGCTGAAAGGTTTGCAACCTCATAGGAAAAATAACATCATCAACCTGCCAAGGCACTGAGATCAAGAGGGTAATTAGGAGAGGGAGCACCTTCATGGAAGCAAGTTAAGATGGAGGACTGAGAGTAGTGGGGGGGAAGAGTATAATTTTTGAAGTGTAAATGCAGATAATATTCAGTAAATTTGAATAAAATATTAATAAACAAAAAGGTGAAATAACACAATTAATATGCAAATCAGACATTCTAAACCAAAACCTAATTAATGAGAAATTTGATATTAGAAATGTGCCTATGTCTCATGATGCCCTGCTTGCTGAACTTTTATGAGTCTTATGAGGGAGACTGATGGAATCTTTATTGGGATTGGTCATTTATGAGAGCATCATTGGCTAAGCCAAGTATAAAGTTCACATGTCCTGTGAATGTTCTCTAAGCCTAAGGAGGAGGCTATACTTTTATTCTGGGTAGGGGCCAGGCTAGGCTCTTAACTACTATCTTATTAACAGGGAGCTTCACTACCTGCTAGATTGAACTCTTTAATCAGTGTCTTTTCATCTTCTGACATCCACATTCTACCTCATATCTTTGGATTTAAATAAAGTGTCTTTGTTTGATAGCTTCAAAGCTGCTCCTCAGTGCCCCTGAATGCACTCTCAGTCCTAGGACTGCTCTTTCTCTTGCAGCTGTCCCTTACATTGGCATCTTGGTGACCTGGAGCCAGGAATTAAATGCTTACAGAACAGCCAGGGATACCTTTTTAGTACCTAGAACACTATAGGGTTCACTTAGAACCTTAATTATGCTCAGTCTAAGATGATGTCAGTACAAGGGTCATTGCTCCTCTAGAGAGGTCCTTTGAGTGATTGCAAACAAGTCGAGGCCTGCCCTTTGTCTGTCCTCTTCTCTACCACATATCACTGTTGCTTCTAACCTTATTCCTTGGCCTCTAGGCTCCATTAAACATTCTCTTGTTTGCTTGCCACAGTTCTCAGTTAGTGAAGACCTTTGTGATACTAATCCCCCCCACACACACACACACTGGCTTTTTCTTCATACATATAAGTCAACCCTTTAGTCTGGCCACCCATGAGGCTAGGTGTGAGACCTAGCAAAATCAACCTTATATGGGATTTTCAGCATCTAGTTTGATTTTCCAAATGTTAGAGACAGTTTGGCTATGTAAAGCAGTGATCTTCTGTCAATAGCATTCTCTACTTTTACAAAGAACCAAGTTAATAAAAGACAAAACAACAAGCCATGTTTTTCCCACTGCCCTAATTTTTATTAGATACTCTCTGTATTTACATTTGAAAGGTTATCCCTTCCCCCACCCTGCTCCCATTCCCCTCCCCCTTCCCCTTCATTTGTCTTCACAAAGGTGCACTTGCTCCTAATCAACCTCTCCACTCCATTGCCTTGGCTTTCCTCTATATTGGAAAAATGTGTCCTCCCTGAACCAAAGGCCTCTTCTCCCATTGATGCCAGACACTGCTGTCTTCAGCTACATATGCAACTGGAGCCATAGGTCTCTCAATGTGTGCTCAGTGGTTGGTGTTTTAGTTCATGGGAGTCATGGAGGGTTTGTTTGGTTGTTCTTCCCATGAGGTTGCAACCCATTTCAGCTCCTTCAGTCCTTTCTTTAGCACCTTCATTTGGGGTTCCTGTGTTCAGTCTGATGGTTAGCTGCAAGCATGTTCAGCTATATCTGTATGAATATGGCAGAGCCCCTGAGGAGATATCTTTATCTGGTTCCTGTCAGTAAATACTTCTTGGCATCAGCAATAGTACTTGGATTTAGTGGCTGCATATGGGGTGGATCCCCAGGTGAGAGAGCTTCTGAATGATCTTTTTTCAATCCCTGTTCCTCTATTTGACCTTGTATTTCCTCCTGTGGTTGTTTTGTTCTCCCTTCTAAGAAAGACTGAAGTCTTGTTTTCATCGAACCTTCTCTCTAACTGATGGTTCTTCTCTTGGCCCTACTACTCAACAATGATTGACAAAAAGTCAAATGAATCATAAAAATTAAATAGATAAATCTGGGGAAAAAAAGAAATAAATGTGCCTATGTCTAATAAGCCATAAGGGCTGAGAATTTCATAATTCCAATAAGTTGGATCATGTGACTATACAACAGCATGTGGTCATATTGTCTAGCCTCACATTACTGGATAATTCAATCCAGTGACTCTTCTGCCTTTTTTGTTGTAAATGATATATTTCAGAATTCTGTGCGATTTTATATACTTAAGAGTATTTTACCAATATTCACTTTCTTTTTATTTCATCTTTTATTTATTTTTATTTGATGTGGGCATGCTTTTCTTTATAATTATAAAAAAATAAAGGTAAGAAAGTACATCAAAATTAAAGGTAAAGGAAAACATTTTATCTAAAGAACAGCAACTGGTGCACACCTTTAAAAGATTACACACACACACACACAATATCACTGTCTTCAGACACACCAGAAGAGGACATCAGATTCCATTACAGATGGTTGTGAGCTACCATGTGGTTGCTGGGAATTGAACTCATGACCTCTGGAAGAGCAGTCAGTGCTCTCAACTGCTGAGCCATCTTTAATCCCACACCTTTAATTCCAGCATTTGGGAGGCAGATATCTGAATTCCAGGCCAGCCTGGGCTAAAGAGTGAGTTCCAGGACAGCCAGGGCTAAACATAGAAACCCTATTTCAATAAATATGCAAGTTATGGGGCTGAAGAAGAGATAGTTCAGTTCAGAGCTCTTGCTGCTCTCCCAGAGGACCTGATTTTGGTTCCAAGCAACCACATCGGGTGACTCACAATCACCTGTAACTCCAGCCATCTTACTTCCTCTTCTGGCCTCTGTAAGCACCTGTACTCACATACACAAACCACATCTAGTCAGTCAGTCTATCTGTCTGTCTGTCTGTCTGTCTGTCTGTCTGTCTCTCTCTCTCTCTCTCTCTCTCTCTCTCTCTCTCTCTCTCTCTCTCTCTCAGAAAGAAAGAAAGAAAGAAATTAAGAAAGAAAGAAACAAACAAACAAACAAACAAACTGTGGTATTAAAAACAAGTATTGAACTTGTACACTTTTATACAGAAACATTTCAGACCCAAATTAACTACTGTTCAAGAAAAAAAAGTCCCCTAATATATTAATTACTCTCAGTATTTCTTTACAGTTTTTAAACCACTGGTGCTTTAATTGCTTAGGCATGATGAAAGGTAATTGCTGCTTCCTTAATACAGCACTCATTCACCAATGAGATGGTGTTCAAGAGCTATGGGTGTGCCTGCCATTATTTTCCTCCTGGAGCTGGTTTCTTAGGGAGAAGTCTGAGGAACTTTGATCCTTTCTAGTGTTTTCTTCTTCCTTAGATGCACTTTCTTTTCAACAAAGCTGGAAAGCTTGCCCCCTCCCATCTACTCCAAGGTCTCTGCCCTTTGCCAACTGGAATTTCTGACTGTTTGCTCCCGAAAAAAGGAGATTTTCTGTCTTTTTGCCCCAAAATAAGGAGAATTTCTGCCTTTTTGCCCGAAAATTATGAGAATTTCTGCAATTTTGCTTCAAAATACGGGGAATTTCTGCTTTTTATCCCAAAAGTAAGGGGAATGTATACCTTTTGCCACAAAAAAGGGGAATTTCTTCATTTTTGCCCCAAAATAAGAGGAATTTCTGCCTTTTTACCTCAAAATAAGTGAAATTTCTGCCTTTTTACCCAAAAATAAACGGAATTTCTGTCTTTTTGCCCCAAAATAAAAGGAATTTTTGAATTATGCCCTGAAATAAGTGAAATTTCTGCAATTTTGCCCCAAAATAAAAGAAATTTCTGCATTTTTGCCACAAAATAAGAGAAATTTCTGTCTTTTTGCCCCAAAATAAGGGAAATTTCTGCCTTTTTGCTTCCAAATAAAAGGAATTTCAGCCTTTTTACCTCAAAATAAGGGGAATTTCTGCATTTTTGCCACAAAATATTAAGAATTTCTGCATTTTTGCCCCAAAATAAGGAAAATTTCTGCCTTTTTTCCCTAAAATAAGTGAAATTTCTGCAATTTTGCCCCAAAATAAGTGAAATTTCTGCAATTTTGCCCCAAAATAAGGGAAATTTCTGGAATTTTGCCCCAAAATAAGTGGAATTTCTGAGTTTTGCCCCAAAATAAGGAGAATTTCTGTCTTTTTGCCCCAACATATAGGGAATTTCTGCCTTTTTGCCCCACAATTAGGGGAATTTCTGCAATTTTGCTCCAAAATATGGGGAATTTCTGCCTTTTTGCCTGAAAATAAGGGGAATGCATATCTTTTTGCCATAAAAAAGGGAAATTTCTTCATTTTTGCTCCAAAATAAGAAGAATTTCTGCTTTTTTGCCTCTAAATAAGTGGAATTTCTGTCTTTTTCCCCCAAAACAAAGGGAATTTCTGTATTTTGCCCCAAAATAAGGGGAATTTCTGGCTTATTACCCTGAAATAAGTAAAATTTCTGCAATTTTGCCCCAAAATAAGGGAAATTTCTGCCTTTTTGCCCTGAAATATGTGAAATTGCTGCAATTTTATCCCAAAATAAGGTGAATTTCTGCCTTTTTGCCCCAAAATAACGGGAATTTCTGCCTTTTTGCCCCAAAATAAGAAAAATTTTTGCTTTTTTTCTCTGAAATAAGTGAAATTTCTGCAATTTTGCCCCAAAATAAGGAAAATTTCTGCCCTTTTTTTCCCATATAAGGGGAATTTCAGCCTTTTTACCTCAAAATAAGGGGAATTTCTGCATTTTTGCCACAAAATATTAGGAATTTCTGACTTTTTGCCCCAAAATAAGGAAAATTTCTGCCTTTTTTCCCTGAAATAAGTGAAATTTCTGCAATTTTGCCCCAAAATAAGTGAATTTTCTGCAATTTTGCCCCAAAATAAGGGAAATTTCTGGAATATTGCCCCAAAAAAGTGGAATTTCTGAGTTTTGCCCCAAAATAAGGAAAATTTCTGTCTTTTTGCCCCAACATATAGGGAATTTCTGCGTTTTTGCCCCACAATTAGGGGAATTTCTGCAATTTTGCTTCAAAATACATGGAATTTCTGCCTTTTTTCCTGAAAATAAGGGAATGCATAACTTTTTGCCATAAAAAAGGGAAATTTCTTCATTTTTGCTCCAAAATAAGGGGAATTTCTGCCTTTTTGCCCCAAAATAAGAAAAATTTTTGCTTTTTTTCTCTGAAATAAGTGAAATTTCTGCAATTTTGCCCTAAAATAAGGGAAATTTCTGCAATTTTTCCACATAATAAGGCAAATGTCTGCAATTTTGCCCCAAAACAAGGGGAATTTCTCCCTTTTTGCCCCAAAATAAAGGAAATTTCAGCCTTTTTACCTGAAAATAAGTGAAATTTCTGCAATTTTGCCCCAAATAAGAAAAATTTCTGCAATTTTGCCCCAAAATAAGGTAAATTCCTGCAATTTTGCCCCAAAATAAAGGAAATTTCTTGAATTTTGCCCCAAAATAAGAAGAATTTTTGATTTTTGCCCCAAAATAAAGGGAATTTCTGCCTTTTGCCCCAAAATTAGGGGAATTTCTGCAATTTTGCTCCAAAATACGGGGAATTTCTGCCTTTTTGCCTGAAAATAATGGGAATGCATATCTTTTTGCCATAAAAGGGGAAATTTCTTCATTTTTGCTCCAAAATAAGGAGAATTTCTGCCTTTTTGCCTCTAAATAAGTTGAATTTCTGTCTTTTTCCCCCAAAACAAAGGGAATTTCTGTCTTTTTTGCCCCAAAATAAGGGGAATTTCTGACTTATTACCCTGAAATAAGTGAAATTTCTGCAATTTTGCCCCAAAATAAGGGAAATTTCTGCAATTTTGCCCCAATGTAAAGGAAATTTCTGCAATTTTGCCCCAAAATAAGGGGAATTTCTGACTGTTTGCTCCCAAAAAAGGAGATTTTCTGTCTTTTTGCCCCAAAATAAGGAGAATTTCTGCCTTTTTGCCCGAAAATTATGAGAATTTCTGCAATTTTGCTTCAAAATACGGGGAATTTCTGCTTTTTATCCCGAAAGTAAGGGGAATGTATACCTTTTGCCACAAAAAAGGGGAATTTCTTCATTTTTGCCCCAAAATAAGAGGAATTTCTGCCTTTTTACCTCAAAATAAGTGAAATTTCTGCCTTTTTACCCAAAAATAAACGGAATTTCTGTCTTTTTGCCCCAAAATAAAAGGAATTTTTGAATTATGCCCTGAAATAAGTGAAATTTCTGCAATTTTGCCCCAAAATAAAAGAAATTTCTGCATTTTTGCCACAAAATAAGAGAAATTTCTGTCTTTTTGCCCCAAAATAAGGGAAATTTCTGCCTTTTTGCTTCCAAATAAAAGGAATTTCAGCCTTTTTACCTCAAAATAAGGGGAATTTCTGCATTTTTGCCACAAAATATTAAGAATTTCTGCATTTTTGCCCCAAAATAAGGAAAATTTCTGCCTTTTTTCCCTAAAATAAGTGAAATTTCTGCAATTTTGCCCCAAAATAAGTGAAATTTCTGCAATTTTGCCCCAAAATAAGGGAAATTTCTGGAATTTTGCCCCAAAATAAGTGGAATTTCTGAGTTTTGCCCCAAAATAAGGAGAATTTCTGTCTTTTTGCCCCAACATATAGGGAATTTCTGCCTTTTTGCCCCACAATTAGGGGAATTTCTGCAATTTTGCTCCAAAATATGGGGAATTTCTGCCTTTTTGCCTGAAAATAAGGGGAATGCATATCTTTTTGCCATAAAAAAGGGAAATTTCTTCATTTTTGCTCCAAAATAAGAAGAATTTCTGCTTTTTTGCCTCTAAATAAGTGGAATTTCTGTCTTTTTCCCCCAAAACAAAGGGAATTTCTGTATTTTGCCCCAAAATAAGGGGAATTTCTGGCTTATTACCCTGAAATAAGTAAAATTTCTGCAATTTTGCCCCAAAATAAGGGAAATTTCTGCCTTTTTGCCCTGAAATATGTGAAATTGCTGCAATTTTATCCCAAAATAAGGTGAATTTCTGCCTTTTTGCCCCAAAATAACGGGAATTTCTGCCTTTTTGCCCCAAAATAAGAAAAATTTTTGCTTTTTTTCTCTGAAATAAGTGAAATTTCTGCAATTTTGCCCCAAAATAAGGAAAATTTCTGCCCTTTTTTTCCCATATAAGGGGAATTTCAGCCTTTTTACCTCAAAATAAGGGGAATTTCTGCATTTTTGCCACAAAATATTAGGAATTTCTGACTTTTTGCCCCAAAATAAGGAAAATTTCTGCCTTTTTTCCCTGAAATAAGTGAAATTTCTGCAATTTTGCCCCAAAATAAGTGAATTTTCTGCAATTTTGCCCCAAAATAAGGGAAATTTCTGGAATATTGCCCCAAAAAAGTGGAATTTCTGAGTTTTGCCCCAAAATAAGGAAAATTTCTGTCTTTTTGCCCCAACATATAGGGAATTTCTGCGTTTTTGCCCCACAATTAGGGGAATTTCTGCAATTTTGCTTCAAAATACATGGAATTTCTGCCTTTTTTCCTGAAAATAAGGGAATGCATAACTTTTTGCCATAAAAAAGGGAAATTTCTTCATTTTTGCTCCAAAATAAGGGGAATTTCTGCCTTTTTGCCCCAAAATAAGAAAAATTTTTGCTTTTTTTCTCTGAAATAAGTGAAATTTCTGCAATTTTGCCCTAAAATAAGGGAAATTTCTGCAATTTTTCCACATAATAAGGCAAATGTCTGCAATTTTGCCCCAAAACAAGGGGAATTTCTCCCTTTTTGCCCCAAAATAAAGGAAATTTCAGCCTTTTTACCTGAAAATAAGTGAAATTTCTGCAATTTTGCCCCAAATAAGAAAAATTTCTGCAATTTTGCCCCAAAATAAGGTAAATTCCTGCAATTTTGCCCCAAAATAAAGGAAATTTCTTGAATTTTGCCCCAAAATAAGAAGAATTTTTGATTTTTGCCCCAAAATAAAGGGAATTTCTGCCTTTTGCCCCAAAATTAGGGGAATTTCTGCAATTTTGCTCCAAAATACGGGGAATTTCTGCCTTTTTGCCTGAAAATAATGGGAATGCATATCTTTTTGCCATAAAAGGGGAAATTTCTTCATTTTTGCTCCAAAATAAGGAGAATTTCTGCCTTTTTGCCTCTAAATAAGTTGAATTTCTGTCTTTTTCCCCCAAAACAAAGGGAATTTCTGTCTTTTTTGCCCCAAAATAAGGGGAATTTCTGACTTATTACCCTGAAATAAGTGAAATTTCTGCAATTTTGCCCCAAAATAAGGGAAATTTCTGCAATTTTGCCCCAATGTAAAGGAAATTTCTGCAATTTTGCCCCAAAATAAGGGGAATTTCTGACTGTTTGCTCCCAAAAAAGGAGATTTTCTGTCTTTTTGCCCCAAAATAAGGAGAATTTCTGCCTTTTTGCCCGAAAATTATGAGAATTTCTGCAATTTTGCTTCAAAATACGGGGAATTTCTGCTTTTTATCCCGAAAGTAAG
Organism: Micromys minutus; assembly: GCF_963924665.1. Lineage (NCBI taxonomy): Eukaryota > Metazoa > Chordata > Mammalia > Rodentia > Muridae > Micromys > Micromys minutus. The sequence goes on from NC_137978.1 coordinate 4,329,579, forward strand.
GGGAATGTATACCTTTTGCCACAAAAAAGGGAAATTTCTTCATTTTTGCCCCAAAATAAGAGGAATTTCTGCCTTTTTACCTCAAAATAAGTGAAATTTCTGCCTTTTTACCCAAAAATAAACGGAATTTCTGTCTTTTTGCCCCAAAATAAAAGGAATTTTTAATTATGCCCTGAAATAAGTGAAATTTCTGCAATTTTGCCCCAAAATAAAAGAAATTTCTGCCTTTTTGCCACAAAATAAGGGGAATTTCTGTCTTTTTGCCCCAAAATAAGGGAAATTTCTGCCTTTTTGCCCCCAAATAAAAGAAATTTCAGCCTTTTTACCTCAAAATAAGGGGAATTTCTGCATTTTTGCCACAAAATATTAAGAATTTCTGCATTTTTGCCCCAAAATAAGGAAAATTTGTGCCTTTTTTCCCTGAAATAAGTGAAATTTCTGCAATTTTGCCCCAAAATAAGTGAAATTTCTGCAATTTTGTCCCAAAATAAGGGGAATTTCTGAGTTTTGCCCCAAAATAAGGAGAATTTCTGTCTTTTTGCCCCAACATATAGGGAATTTCTGCCATTTTGCCCCACAATTAGGGGAATTTCTGCAATTTTGCTTCAAAATACGGGGAATTTCTGCCTTTTTGCCTGAAAATAAGGGGAATGCATAACTTTTTGCCATAAAAGAGAAAAATTTCTTCATTTTTCCTCCAAAATAAGAAGAATTTCTGCTTTTTTGCCTCTAGATAAGTGGAATTTCTGTCTTTTTCCCCCAAAACAAAGGGAATTTCTGTCTTTTTTGCCCCAAAATAAGGGGAATTTCTGACTTATTACCCTGAAATAAGTGAAATTTCTGCAATTTTGCCCCAAAATAAGGGAAATTTCTGCCTTTTTGCCCTGAAATATGTGAAATTTCTGCAATTTTACCCCAAAATAAGGTGAATTTCTGCCTTTTTGCCCCAAAATAATGGGAATTTCTGCCTTTTTGCCCCAAAATAAGAAAAATTTTTTGCTTTTTTTCTCTGAAATAAGTGAAATTTCTGCAATTTTGCCCAAAATCAGAAGAATTTCTGCCTTTTTACCACAAGATAAAGGAAATTTCTTCCTTTTTGCCCCAAAATAAGGAGAATTTCTGCCTTTTTGCCTTTAAATAAAGGGAATTTCTGCCTTTTTGCCATGAAATGAGTAAATTTCTGCAATTTTGCTCCATAAATAGGAAAATTTCTGCTTTTGCCACATAATACGGGGTATTTCTGCATTTTTGCCAAAAATAGGGAGAAATTCTGCATTTTTGCCCTAAAATAAGGGGAATTTCTCCATTTTTGCCCAAATATCATGGAAATTTCTGCCTTTTTGCCACAAATAAGAGGAATTTCTGACTTTTGGCCATAAAATAATTTAAATTTCTGCATTTTTACCCCAATATAAAGAGAATTTCTATATTTTGCCTCAAGATAAGGGGAATTTCTTCCTTTTTGCCCCAAAATAAGGGAAATTTCTGCCTTTTATACTTGAAATAAGTGAAATTTCTGCTATTTTGCTGTAAAATAAAGGAAATTTCTGAAATTTTACCACAAAATAAAGGGAATTTCTGCATTTTTGCCCCAAAATAAAGAATATTTCTGCATTTTTGCCCTGAAATAAGTTAAATTTCTGCAATTTTGCCCCAAAATAAGGAAAATTTCTGCTTTTTAGCCGTGAAATAAGTGAAATTTCTGCAATTTTCCACCAAAATTAGGAATATTTCTGCATTTTTTCCGCAAAATAAGGTGAATTTCTGCATTTTTGCCCCCAAAAATGGGGAATTTCTGCCTTTTTGACCCCAAAGTAAAGGGAATTTCTATCTTTTTGCACCAAGATAAGGGGAATTTCTGCCTTTTTGCCCCAAAATAAGAGGAATTTCTGTCGTTTTGCCCTGAAAGAAGTGAAAATTCTGCAGTTTTGCCCAAAAAATAAGGGGAATTTCCGAATTTTGCCCCAAAATAAGGGGAAATTCTGCCTTTTGGCCCCAAAATAAGTGAAATTTCTGCAATTTTGTTCCAAAATAAAAGAAATTCCTGCCTTTCTGCCAGAAAATAACAGAAATTTCCTGCTTTTTCACCAAAATAAAGAAAATTTCTGCATTTTTGTTTCAAAATTAGGGGAATTTCTGCCTTTTTGCCCTAAAATAAGGGGAATTACCGCCTTTTGGCCCCAAAATAGGGGCATTTCTGCCTTTTTGCCCCAAAAGAAGGGAATTGCTTACTTTTTGCAAAAAATAAGTGGAATTTCTGCCTTTTTCTCTAAAAATAAAGGGAATTTCTGTGTTTTAGCCCCAAAATAAAGGAAATTTCTGAATTTTTTCCACAAAATGAGGAAAATTTCTGCTTTTCTACCCGAAAATACCGATAATTTCTGCGTTTCTGTCCCAAAATTAGGGGAATTTATGCCTTTTTGTCACAAAATAAAGAGAATTTCTCCTTTTTTGCCCCAAAATATTGAGAATTTTTGCCTTTCTACCCGAAAATACGGGAAATTTCTGACTTTTTGTCCCAAAATAAGCGGAATTTCTGCATTTTTGCCACAAAACAAGTGAAATTTTTGCCTTTTTGCCCCCAAAAAATGGCATTTCTGCTTTTTGGCCCGAAATAAAGGGAATTTCTGCATTTTTGCCCCAAAATAAGAGGAATTTCTGCCTTTTTGACCAAAAATGAGGGTAATTTCTGCAAATTTTCCAAAATAGAGAAGGAAAATTTCTGCCTATTTACCCCAAAATAAGGGGAATTTCTTTCGTTTGCCCCAAAATAAAAGGAATTTTTTCATTTTTGCACCAAAATATGGGGAATTTCTGCATTTTTGCCCCAAAATAAAAAGACTATCTACCTTGTTGCCCTAAAATTTAAAAAATTCTGCAATTTTGCCTCAAAATAAAAGAAATTTCGGCCTATTTGCCCCAAAATAAAGGAAATTTCTGCATTTTCTACCAGAAGTAAATTATATTTCGCCAACTTAGCCCCAAAATAATCGAAATTTCTCCAATTTTGCACCAAAATAAAGAAAATTTCTGCCTTTTTGCCCCAGAAGAAAAAAAATTTCTGCATTTTTGCACTGAAATAAGTGAAATTTCTGCAATTTTAACTCCAAAATAAGGAAAATTCTGCCTTTTTACCATAAAATAAGGAAAATTTCTGCTATTATGCCCCAAAAATAGGAAAATTTCTGCCTTCTTGCCCCAAAATAAGGTGAATTTCTGCTTTTTTGCCAAAAAATAAGTGGAATCTCTGCATTTTTCTCCCAAAAGAAAGGGAATTTCTGTCTTCTTACCCCAAAATAAGGGGAATTTCTACCTCTTTGCCCCAAAATAAGTAGACTTTCTGCCTTTCTAGTGATAATGTCTTAATTTTATCTAAAATAAAAGAAATTTCTGCATTTTTCCGTGAAATAAGTAAAATTTCTGCAATTTTGCCCAAAATAAGGAGAGTTTCTGCATTTTTGCCCCAAAATAATGGGAATTTCTGCTCTTTTGCCCCCAAATAAGGGGAATTTCTGCATTTTTGCCCCAAAATAAGGGGAAATTCTGCCTTTTGGCCCCAAAATAATTGAAATTCCTGCAATTTTGTTCCAAAATAAAAGAAATTTCTGCCTTTCTGCCAGAAAATAACAGAAATTTCCTTCTTTTTCATTAAAATAAAAAAATTTCTGCATTTTTGCCCCAAAATTAGAAGAATTTCTGCCTTTTTGCCAAATAATAAGTGGAATTTCTGTCTTTTCCCCCCAAAAGAAAGAGAATTTCTTTCTTTTTGCCCCAAAATAAGAGGAATTTCTCCATTTTTGCCCCAAAATAAGGGGAATTTCTGCCTTTCTACCGGAAAAATGGGAAATTTTTTCCTTTTTGTTCCAAAATAAGGGGAATTTCTGCATTTTTTCCCCTAAATAAAGGGAATTTCTGCCTTTTTGCCGTGAAATGAGTGAAATTTCCAAAAATTTGCCCCATAATTAGGAAAATTTCTGCTTTTTGCCACAAAATACGGGGTATTTCTGCATTTTTGCCAAAAATAGGGAGAATTTCTGCATTTTTGCCCTAAAATAATGGGAAATTATGTCTTTTTGCCACAAAATAAAGAGAATTGCTGCCTTTTGCCAAAAAATAAGTGGAATTTCTGCCTTTTTCTCCCAAAATAAAGGGAATTTCTGTTTTTTTAACCACAAAATAAGGGGAATTTCTAACTTTTTGCCCCAAAATAAGTATACTTTCTGCCTTTCTACCAGAAAATACGGGAAATTTCTGCCTTCTTTTCCCAAAATAAAAGGAATTTCTGCATTTATACCACAAAATAATTGAAATTTTTGCCTTTTTGATCCCAAAAAATGGCATTTCTGCTTTTTGGCCCAAAATAAGGAGAAGTTCTGCATTTTCCCCAAAATTAAGGGAATTTCTGCCTTTTTGCCCTAAAATAAGGGAAATTTCTGCCAATTTGCCCCAATAGAGAAGGGAAATTTCTGCCTCTTTACCCCAAAATAAGGGGAATTTCTGCCTTTTTGCCCCAAAATAAAGGGAATTTCTGCATTTTTGCCCCAAAATAAGGGGAATTTCTGCATTTTGGCCCCAAAATAAGGGGAATTTCTGCTTTTCTGCCCCAAAATAAGTGAAATTTTTTCAATTTTGTTCCAAAATAAAAGAAATTTCTGCCTTTCTGCCATAATCTAATGAAAATTTCTTTATTTTGTCCAAAATAAAAGAAATTTCTGCATTTTTTAGTGAAATAAGTAAAATTTCTGCAATTTTGCCCCCAAATAAGGAGAGTTTCTGCATTTTGGCCCCAAAATAATGGGAATTTTTGCTCTTTTGCCCCAAAATAAGGGGAATCTCTGAATTTTTGCCTGAAAATACAAGGAATTTCTAACTTTTTGCCCTAAAGTAAAGAAAATTTCTGCAATTTTGCCTCAAAATAAAAGAAATTTCTGCCTTTTTTTCCAAATTAAAGAAAATTTCTGCATTATTTACCAGAAATAATTGAAATTCCTGCAATTTAGCCCCAATATAATCAAAATTTCTCCAATTTTGCCCCAAAATAAAGGAAATTTCCTCCTTTTTGCCACAAAATAAGGAAAATTTCTGCCTTTTTGCACTGAAATAAGTGAAATTCCACCAATTTTGCCCCAAAATAAAGAAAATTTCTGCCTTTTTACCATGAAATAAGTGAAATTTCTGCAATTATGCCCCAAAATAAGCAAATTTTCTGCATTTTTGCCCCAAAATAAGAGGAATTTCTGCATTTTTGCCCCAAAATAAAAGAATTTCAGCCTTTTTGCCTCAAAATAAGAATTTCTTCCTTTTTGACCCCAAAATAAACGGAATTTCTGCCTTTTCGCTCAAAAATCATGATAATTTCTGCCTTTTGCCACAAATAAGGGGAATTTTTGACTATTGGCCATAAAATAATGGAAATTTCTGCATTTTTGCTTCAAAATAAAAAGAATTTCTATATTTTTGCCCCAAGATAAGGGGAACTTCTTCCCTTTTGCCCCAAAATAATGGAAATTTCTGCCTTTTTTACATGAAATAAGTGAAATTTCTGCTATTTTGCTGCAAAATAAGGGAAATTTCTGAAATTTTACCCCAAAATAAAGGGAATTTCTGCATTTTTGCCCCAAAATAAGGAATATTTCTGCATTTTTGCCGGGAAATAAGTTAAATCTGCAATTTTGCCCCAAAATAAGGACAATTTCCTCATTTTTTGCCGTGAAATAAGTGAAATTTCTGCAATTATCCACCAAAATAAGGAATATTTCTGTATTTTTTCCGCAAAATAAGGTGAATTTCTGCCTTTTTGCCCCCAAAAAAGGGAATTTCTGCATTTTTGCCCCAAAAGAAGGAAAATTTCTGCCTTTTTGCACTGAAATAAGTGAAATTTCTGCAATTTTAACCCCAAAATAAGGAAAATTCTGCCATTTTACCATGAAATAAGGGAAATTTCTGCTATTATGCCCCAAAAATAGAAAAATTTCTGCCTTTTTGCCCCAAAATAAGGTGAATTTCTGCTTTTTTGCCAAATAATAAGTGGAATCTCTGCATTTTTCTCCCAAAAGAAAGGGAATTTCTGTCTTCTTACCCCAAAATAAGGGGAATTTCTACCTCTTTGCCCCAAAATAAGTAGACTTTCTGCCTTTCTAGTGATAATGTCTTAATTTTATCTAAAATAAAAGAAATTTCTGCATTTTTTCGTGAAATAAGTAAAATTTCTGCAATTTTGCCCAAAATAAGGAGAGTTTCTGCATTTTTGCCCCAAAATAATGGGAATTTCTGCTCTTTTGCCCCCAAATAAGGGGAATTTCTGCATTTTTGCCCCAAAATATAAAGAATTTCTACCTTTTTGCCCTAAAATAAGGATAATTTCTGCAATTTTGCCCCAAAATAAAGAAAATTTCTGCATTTTTTACCAGAAAAAAAAGGATATTTCTGCAATTTAGCCCCAAAATAATCAAAATTTCTCCAATTTTGCCCCAAAATAAAGGGAATTTCTGCCTTTTTGCCCCAATATAAGGAAAATTTCTGCCTTTTTGCAGTGAAATAAGTAAATTTCGGCAATTTTTTCCCAAAATAAGAAAAATTTTTGTCTTTTTACCGTGAAATAAGTGAAATTTCTGCATTTAAGCCCCAAAACAAGCAAAATTTCTGCCTTTTTGCCCGAAAATATGGGAATTTCTGCATTTTTGCACTAAAATAAAGGAAATTTCTGCATTTTTGCACAAAATAAGGGGAATTTTTACATTTTTGCCCCAAAATAAGGGGAAATTCTGCATTTTTGCTTCAAAATAAGAAGAATTTTTGACTTTTTGCCCCAAAATAAGGGGAAGTTTTGCCTTGTGCCCTAAATTAAGAAGTATTTCTTCCTTTTTGACCACAAAGTAAAGGGAATTTCTACATTTTTGCACCAAGATAAAGTGAATTTCTGCTTTGGCCACAAAATAAGGGGAATTTCTGTCGTTTTGTCCTGAAATAAGTGAAAATTCTGCAGTTTTTCCCAACAAATAAGGGGAATTTCTGCATTTTTGCCCCAAAATAATTGAAATTCCTGCAATTTTGTTCCAAAATAAAAGAAATTTCTGCCTTTTTGCCAGAAAATAACAGAAATTTCCTCTTTTTTCATTAAAATAAAAAAAAATTCTGCATTTTTGCCCCAAAATTAGGGGAATTTCTGCCTTTTTGCCAAATAATAAGTGGAATTTCTGCCTTTTCCCCCCAAAAGAAAGAGAATTTCTTTCTTTTTGCCCCAAAATAATAGGAATTTCTCCATTTTTGCCCCAAAATAAGGAGAATTTCTGCCTTTCTACCGGAAAATATGGGAAATTTCTTTCTTTTTGTTCCAAAATAAGGGGAATTTCTGCATTTTTTCCCCTAAATAAAGGGAATTTCTGCCTTTTTTGCCGTGAAATGAGTGAAATTTCCAAAATTTTACCCCATAATTAGGAAAATTTCTGCTTTTTGCCACAAAATACGGGGTATTTCTGCATTTTTGCCAAAAATAGGGAGAATTTCTGCATTTTTGCCCTAAAATAATGGGAAATTATGCCTTTTTGCCACAAAATAAAGAGAATTGCTGCCTTTTGCCAAAAAATAAGTGGAATTTCTGCCTTTTTCTCCCAAAATAAAGGGAATTTCTGTCTTTTTACCACAAAATTACGGGAATTTCTAACTTTTTGCCCCAAAATAAGTAGACTTTCTGCCTTTCTACCAGAAAATATGGGAAATTTCTGCCTTTTTTTCCCAAAATAAGGGGAATTTCTGCATTTATACCACAAAATAATTGAAATTTTTGCCTTTTTGACCCCAAAAAATGGCATTTCTGCTTTTTGGCCCAAAATAAGGAGAAGTTCTGCATTTTCCCCAAAATTAAGGGAATTTCTGCCTTTTTGCCCTAAAATGAGGGAAATTTCTGCCAATTTGCCCCAATAGAGAAGGGAAATTTCTGCCTCTTTACCCCAAAATAAGGGGAATTTCTGCTTTTTTGCCCCAAAATAAAGAGAATTTCTGCATTTTTGCCCCAAAATAAGGGGAATTTCTGCATTTTTTGCCCCAAAATAAGGGGAATTTCTGCTTTTCTGCCCCAAAATAAGTGAAATTTCTGCAATTTTGTTCCAAAATAAAAGAAATTTCTGCATTTTTTAGTGAAATAAGTAAAATTTCTGCAATTTTGCCCCCAAATAAGGAGAGTTTCTGCATTTTGGCCCCAAAATAATGGGAATTTCTGCTCTTTTGCCCCAAAATAAGGGGAATCTCTGAATTTTTGCCTGAAAATACAAGGAATTTCTAACTTTTTGCCCCAAAGTAAGGAAAATTTCTGCAATTTTGCCTCAAAATAAAAGAAATTTCTTCCTTTTTTTCCAAAATAAAGAAAATTTCAGCATTATTTACCAGAAATAATTGAAATTCCTGCAATTTAGTCCCAATATAATCAAAATTTCTCCAATTTTGCCCCAAAATAAAGGAAATTTCCTCCTTTTTGCCACAAAATAAGGAAAATTTCTGCCTTTTTGCACTGAAATAAGTGAAATTTCACCAATTTTGCCCCAAAATAAAGAAAATTTCTGCCTTTTTACCATGAAATAAGTGAAATTTCTGCAATTATGCCCCAAAATAAGCAAATTTTCTGCATTTTTGCCCCAAAATAAGAGGAATTTCTGCATTTTTGCCCCAAAATAAAAGAATTTCAGCCTTTTTGCCTCAAAATAAGAATTTCTTCCTTTTTGACCCCAAAATAAATGGAATTTCTACCTTTTTGCACCAAGATAAGGGAAATTTTTGCCTTTTTTACCTGAAATAAGTGAAGTTTCTGCTATTTTGCTGCAAAATAGGGGAAATTTCTGAAATTTTACCCCCAAATAAAGGGAATTTCTGCATTTTTGCCCCAAAATAAGAAATATTTCTGCATTTTTGCCCTGAAATAAGTTAAATCTGCAATTTTGCCCCAAAATAAGGACAATTTCTGCTTTTTTGCTGTGAAATAAGTGAAATTTCTGCAATTTTCCACAAAATAAGGAATATTTCTGTATTTTTTCCACAAAATAAGGTGAATTTCTGCCTTTTTGCCCCAAAAAAGGGGATTTCTGCATTTTTGCCCCAAAATAAGGGAAATTTATGCATTTTTGCCCCAAAATAAAGGGGAATTTCTGCCTTTTTGCCCAAAAATAAGAAGTATTTGTGCCTTTTGACCCCAAAGTAAAGGGAATTTCTAACTTTTTGCACCAAGATAAGGGAAATTTTTGCCTTTTTGCCCCAAAATAAGGGGAATTTCTGTCGTTTTGCCCTGAAATAAGTGAAAATTCTGCAGTTTTGCCGAAAATATAAAAGGAATTTCTGCATTTTTGCCCCAAAATAAGGGGAAATTCTGCCTTTTGGCCCCAAAATAAGTGAAATTTCTGCAATTTTGTTCCAAAATAAAAGAAATTTCTGCCTTTCTGCCAGAAAATAACAGAAATTTCCTCCTTTTTCACCAAAATGAAGAAAATTTCTGCATTTTTGCCCCAAAATTAGGAGAATTTTTGCCTTTTTGCCCTAAAATAAGGGGAATTATAGCCTTTTGGCCCCAATATAGGGGAATTTCTGCCTTTATTCCCCAAAATAAGGGAATTTCTTCCTTTTTGCCAAAAAATAAGTGGACTTTCTGCCTTTTTCTCCAAAAATAAAGGGCATTTCTGTGTTTTAGCCCCAAAATAAGGGAAATTTCTGGATTTTTGCCACAAAATAAGGAAAATTTCTGCTTTTCTACCCAAAAATACGAGAAATTTCTGCCTTTTTGTCCCAAAATAAGGGGAATTTCTGCCTTTTTGCCCCAAAATAAAGAAAATTACTGCATTTTTACCCCAAAATTAGGGGAATTTCTGCAATTTTGCTCCAACATACGGGGAATTTCTGTTTTTTGCCCGAAAATAAAGGGAATGTATAACTTTTTGCCATAAAAAAGGGAAATTTCTTCATTTTTGCCCCAAAATAAGGGGATTTTCTGCCTGTTTGACTCAAAATAAGTGCAATTTCTGCCTTTTCCCCAAAAATAAACAGAATTTCTGTCTTTTTGCCCCAAAATAAGGGGAATTTCTGACTTTTTGCCCTGAAATAAGTGAAATTTCTAAAATTTTTCCCCAAAATAAGGGAAATGTCTGCTCTTTGCCCCAAAATAAGGGGAATTTCTGCCTTTTTGCCCCAAAATAAGGAAAATTTCAGCCTTTTTACCTCAAAATAAGGGGAATTTCTGCCTTTTTGCCCCAAAATAAGGGGAATTTCTGCCTTTTTGCCCCAAAATAAGGCAAATTTCTGCTTTTTTGCCCCAAAATAAGAAAAATTTTTGCATTTTTCTCTGAAATAAGTGAAATTTCTGCAATTTTGCCCTAAAATAAGGGAAATTTCTGCAATTTTTCCCCATAATAAGGGAAATTTCTTCAATTTTGCTCCAAAATAAGGGGAATTTCTGTTTTTTGCCCCCAAATAAGGGAAATTTCTGCAATTTTGTCCTAAAATAAGGGAAATTTCTGCCTTTTGCCCCAAAATAAAGGGAATTTCTGCCTTTTTGCCCCAAAATAAAGAAAATTACTGCATTTTTTACCCCAAAATTAGGTGAATTACTCCAATTTTGCTTCAAAATATGGAAATTTACTGCCTTTTTCGCCGAAAATAAGGGAAATTTCTGCCATTTTGCCGCGAAATAAGTGAAATTTCTGCAGTTTTACCCCAAAATAAGGGGAATTTCTGACTTTTTGCCTCAAAATTAGGGGAATTTCTGCAATTTTGCTCCAACATACGGGGAATTTCTACCTTTTTGCCCGAAAATAAAGGGAATGTATAACTTTTTGCCATAAAAAAGGGAAATTTCTTCATTTTTGCCCCAAAATAAGGGGATTTTCTGCCTTTTTGACTCAAAATAAGTGCAATTTCTGCCTTTTCCCCAAAAATAAACAGAATTTCTGTCTTTTTGCCCCAAAATAAGGGGAATTTCTGACTTTTTGCCCTGAAATAAGTGAAATTTCTAAAATTTTTCCCCAAAATAAGGGAAATGTCTGCTTTTTGCCCCAAAATAAGGGGAATTTCTGCCTTTTTGCCTGAAAATAAGGAAAATTTCAGACATTTTACCTCAAAATCAGGGGAATTTCTGCCTTTTTGCCCCAAAATATGGAAAATTTCTACCTATTAGCCCCAAAATAAAGGGAATTTCTGCATTTTTACCCAATATTAGGAAAATTTCTGCATTTTACCTCAAAATAAGAAGAATTTCTGCCTTTTGCCCCAAAATATGGGGAATTTCTGCCTTTTTGCCCCAAAATAAGAAAATTTTCTGCAATTTTGTACCAAAATAAAAGAAATTTCTGCCTTTTTGCCCCAAAATAAGAGAAATTTTTGCCTTTTTTCCTTGAAATAAGTGAAATTTCTGCAATTTTGCCACAAAATAAGGGAAATTTCTGCAATTTTGCCCCAAAGTAAAGGAAATTTCTGCAATTTTGCCCCAAATAAGGGGAATTTATGACTTTTTGCCCCCGAAAAAAGGAGATTTTCTGTCTTTTTGCCCCAAAATAAGGAGAATTTCTGCCTTTTTGCCCGAAAATTATGAGAATTTCTGCAATTTTGCTTCAAAATACGAGGAATTTCTGCCTTTTAGCCCCAAAATAAAGGGAATTTCTGCATTTTTACCCAATATTAGGGGAATTTCTGCATTTTACCTCAAAATAAGAAGAATTTCTGCCTTTTGCCCCAAAATATGGGGAATTTCTGTCTTTTTGTTCCAAAATGAGGAAAATTTCTTCAATTTTGTACAATAATAAAAAAAATTTCTGCTTTTTGCCCCAAAATAAAAGGAATTTCTGACTTTTTGCCCTGAAATAAATGAAATTTCTGCAATTTTGCCCGAAAATAAAAAAAAATTTGTGCCTTTTTGCCCAAAATATGAAAATTTTCTCCCTTCTTGCCACAAAATAAGAAAATTTTCTGCAATTCTGTACCTAAATAAAAGAAATTTCTACAATTTTGCCCCAAAATAATGGAAATTTCTGCAATTTTGCCCGAAAATAAGGGAAATTTATTCAATTTTGCCCCAAAATAAAATGAATTTCTGACTTTTTGCCCAGAAATAAGGTGAACTTCTGCCTTTTTGGCCCAAATAAAGGGAATTTCTGCATTTTTGCCCCAATATTAGGGGAATTTCTGCAATTTTGCTCCAAAATACGAGGAATTTCTGCATTTTTGCTCAAAATTAAGGGGATTTTCTGACTTTTTGCCCCAGAAAAAGGGAAATTTCTGCAATTTTATCCCAAAATAAGGAGAATTTCTGCCTTTTTGCCTCAAAATAAAAAAAATTTCTGACTTTTGCCATGAAATATGTGAAATTTCTGCAATTTTATCCCAAAATAAGGTGAACTTCTGCCTTTTTGCCTCAAAATAAGGCAAATTTCTGCCTTTTTGCCCCAAAATAAGAAAAATTTTTGCTTTTTTTTCACTGAAATAAGTGAAATTTCTGCAATTTTGCCCTAAAATAAGAAAAAATTCTGCAATTTTTCCCCATAATAAGGGAAATTTCTGCAATTTTGCCCCAAAATGAGGGGAATTTCTGTTTTTTGCCCTCAAATAAGGGAAATTTCGGCAATTTTGCCCAAAAATAAGGGGAATTTCTGCCTTTTTGCCCCGAATTAAGGGAAATTTCTGCCTTTTTGCCCCAAAATAAGGAGAATTTCTGCATTTTACGTCATAATAAAGGGAATTTCTGCCTTTTGCCCCAAAATATAGGGAATTTCTGCATTTTTACAACAAAATAAAAAAATTTTCTGCAATTTTGTACCAAAATAAAAGAAATTTCTGCCTTTTTGTCCCAAAATAAAAAAATTTCTGCATTTTTTCCCAAAAATAAGTGAAATTTTTGCAGTTTTGTCCCCAAATAAGGAAAATTTCTGCAATTTGGCCCCAAAATTAAGAAAATTTCTGCAATTTTGTACCAAAATAAAAGAAATTTCTGCCTTTTTGCGCCAAAATAAAAAAAATTCTGCAATTTTGCCCCAAAATAAAAGAAATTTCAGCAATTTTGCCACAAAATAAAGGGAATTTCTGACTTTTTGCCTTAAGAAAAGGAGAATTTCTGTCTTTTTGCACGAAAATAAAAAGAATTTCTGCCTTTTTGCCCCCAAATTAGAAAAATTTCTGCGTTTTTGCACCAAAATAAGGGGAATTCAAGACTTTTAACTTCAAAATAAGGGGAATTTCTGCATTTTGCCCCAAAATATGCGTAATTTCTGCTTTTTTGCCTCAAAATAAAGAAAATTTCTGCAATTTTGTACCAAAATAAAAGAAATTTCTGCCTTTTGCCTCAAATAGGAGAAATTTCTGCCTTTTTTCCCTGAAAAAAGGGAAATAACGCTAACCCTAACCCTGACCCTAATCCTAACACTAAACTGTAAACCCTATACCTAATCCACCCTAAACCTTAAACAATCCTAAACCCTAAAACTGACAATAACCATAACCCTAACCCTCACCCTCACCCTCACCGTCACCCTCACCCTCACCCCCACCCCGACACCCACCCCCAACCCCACCCCCACCCCCACCCAAACCCCAACCCCAACCCCAAACCTAACCCCAACCCCAACCCCAACCCCAACCCCAACCCCAACCCTAACCCTAACCCTAACCCTAACCGTAACCCTAACCCGAAAACTACCTAAAACTGCCGAAAATTCACCAGATAAAACTCAAAATCGAAAATGACTGTAAAAATTGTCAAAGAAACTGACAGGTTGAAATGACCCAAAAACCAATCAAAATGGCCAAAAAGTCACCGGAACAGACTCAAAATCGAAAATAAATGAAATCACTGCCAAAGTGAAGGAAAGGTTGAAATGACCCGAAAACTACCCAAAACTGTGAAAAATTCACCAGAAAAAACTCAAAATCGAAAATGACTGAAAAAACTGCCAAAGAAAATGAAAGGTTGAAATGACCCAAAAACCACCCAAAATGGCAGAAAAGTCACTGGAATAGACTCAAAATCGAAAATGACTGAAATCACTGCCAAAGTGAAGGAAAGGTTGTAATGAAACGAAAACCACCCAAAATGGCCGAAAAGTCTCCAGAATAAACTCAAAATCGAAAATGACTGAAATCATTTTCTTAGTTAAGGAAAGGTTGAAATGACTCAAAAACCACCCAAAATGGCCGAAAAGTCACCAGAACAGGCTAAAAATCGAAAATGACTGAAATCACATCCAAAGTGAAGGAAAGGATGAAATGACATAAAAACCAACCAAAATAGCCAAAAAGTCACCAAACAGACTCAAAATGGAAAATGACTGAAATTACTGCCAAAGTGTAGAAAAGGTTGAAATGACACGAAAACCACCAAAAATGGCCGAAATGTGACTGTAACAGACTAAAATCAAAAATGTCTGGAATCACTGCCAAAGTAACAGAATGGTTTAAAAGACCCAAAAACCTTCCTGTACCTTCGAAAAGTCACCTGAACCAAAACAAAATCGAAAATGACTGAAATCAACGCCAAAGTGAAGAAAAGGTTGAAATGACCCTAAAACCACCCAAAAAGGCCGAAAAGTCATCGGAACAAACTCAAAATCCAAAATAACTGTAATCACTGCCAAAGTGAAGGAAAGGTTGAAAGGACCCGAAAACCACCCAAAAATGGTGAAAACTAACTGGAAAAAACTCAAAATCTAAAATGACTGAAAATACTCCCCAAGAAACTGACAGGTTGAAATGACCCAAAAACCACCCAAAATGGCCGAAATTTCACAGGAACAGACTCAAAATTTAAAATGACTGAAATCACTATCAAAGTGACAAAAAGGTTGAAATGACCCAAAAACCACCCAAAAAGGTTCAAAAGTCACCGGAACAGACTCAAAATCGAAAATGACTGAAATCACTGCCAAAGTGAAGGTAAGGTTGAAATGACCCGAAAACCACCCAAAATGGCCAAAATGTCACCGAAACAGACCCAAAATCGCAAAAGACTGAAATAACTTCCAAAGTGAAGGAAAGGTTGAAATGACCAGAAAACCGCACAAAACCGCCGAAAAGTCACCGGAACAGACTCAAAATCGAAAATGACTGAAATCACTGCCAAGGTGAAGGAAAGATTGAAATTACACGAAAATGGCCAAAAAGTCACCGAAAAACAGACCTTAAATCGCAAAAGACTGAAATCACTTCCAAAGTGTAGGAAAAGTTGAAATGACCTGAAAACCCCACAAAACCGCCGAAAATTCACTGGAAAAAACAAAAAATTGAAAATGACTGAAAAAACTGCCAAAAAAATTGAAAGTTAGAAATGATCCAAAAACAACCCAAAATGGCCAAAAAGTCACTGGAATAGACTCAAAATCGAAAACGACTGAAATCACTATCAAAGTGACAAAAAGGTTGAAATGACCCAAAAACCACCCAAAAAGGTTCAAAAGTCACCGCAACAGAATCAAAATCGAAAAGGACTGGAATCACTGACAAAGTGAAGGTAAGGTTGAAATGACCCGAAAACCACCCAAAACCGCCGAAAATTTACCGGAAATGACTCAAAATCGAAAATGACTGAAATCACTGCCAAAGTGAAGGAAAGATTGAAATGACCCGAATACCACCCAAATGGCCGAAAAGTCACCGGAACAGACTCAAAATCAAAAATTACTATGATCACAGCCAAAGTGAAGAAAGTTTGAAATGACCCAAAAACCACCCAAAACCGCCTAAAAGTCTCCAAAAAAACTCAAAATCGAAAATGACTGAAAGAATTGCCAAAGAAACTGAAAGGTTATAATGACCCAAAAAAAAACACAAAATGGCCGAAATGTCACCAGAATAGGCTCAAAATCAAAAATGACTGAAATCACTGCCAAAGTGAAGGAAAGGTTGAAATGACCCGAAAACCACTTAATATGACCGAAAAGTCACCAGAACAGACTCAAAATTGAAAATGACTAAAATCACTGCTAAAATGTAGGAAAGGTTGAAATGACCCCAATACCACCCAAAATGGCCAAAAAGTTATAGGAACGGACTAAAAATCGAAAATGACTGAAATCACTGCCAAAGTGAAGGAAAGTACATGTAAATAATTAATGTCCCCCAAAAAAATTAATATTCTGAAAATAATTAAGGTCCTTGAAATAATTAATCTCATCATAATAATTAATATTTTCAAAATAATTAATGTCCACTAATAATTAATGTTGCTAAAATAATCAATGTGCCCAAAATAATTAATGTCTCCGAAATAATTAATGTTTTCGAAATAATTATTGTAACAAAATAATGTTTCCAAAATAATTTATCACTCAAAATAATTAATGTTTCCAACAACTTAATGACCCCAAAATAATTAATGTCACCAAAATAATTAATGTCCCCATATTTATTAATGTCACCGAAATAATTGATACCTCAAAATAATTAATGTTCCCAAAATAATTAATGTCCCCACAATAATTATTGTCACCAAAATAATTGATGTCAACAAATGTAACAAAATTAATTCATGTCACCAATATAATTAATGTCTACAAAATAATTAATGTTCCCAAAATAATTAATGTCCCTAAAATAATTAGTGTCACCAAAATAATTAATGTCCCAAAAAATTAATTTCAACAAAATAATTAATGTCATTAAAATAATTAATGTACTTAAAATAATTAATATCACCAAAATAAATAATATCAAAATAATTAATTTTTGCAAAATAATTAATGTAACCAATATAATTAATATTACCAAAATAATTTATATCCTAAAAAGTATAAATGTCCCAAAATAGTCAATGTCCCCAAAATAATCAATATCCCCAAAATCATTAATGTCCCTAAAATAATAAATGTCCCAAAAATAATCAATGTCCCAATAAAATTAATTTCAACAAAATAATTAATGTCTCTAAAATAATTAATGTAAACAAAATAATTAATGTCACCAAAATAGTTGCTGTCTCCTTAATAACTTATGTCACCAACATAATTAATGCCTCCAAAAAAATTAATCTCCCCCAAAATAATTAATGTCAACAAAATAATTAATATCCCCAAATAATTATTGTCCCATAAATAATTGATGTTCTGAAAATATTCAATGTCTCCAAAATAATCAATGTCCCCAAAATCATTAATATCCCTAAAATAAAAAATGTCCCCAAATAATCAATGCCCCCAAAATATTTAATGTCACTAAAATAATTAATGTCACCAAAATAACTAATGTCTCAAAAATAATTGATGTCACCTAAATAATTCATGTCCATGAAATAATTAATGTTTCCAAAATAATTAACGTTACCAAATAATCAATGTCAGCAATATCATTACTGTCACCACAATAATTAATTTCCCTTAAAAAATTAATATCCCCAAAATAAATGATGTCACCAAAATAATTAACATCACCAATTTAATTAATTTCCCCAAGATAATTAATGTCACCAAATTAATTCATGTCATTAAAATAATTAATGTCCCGAAAATAATCAATGTCCTTAAAATAATTAATGTAAACAAAATCATTAATATTTCTAAAATAATAAATGTTCCCAAAATAATCAATTTCCTCAAAATAATTAATATCACCCAAATAATTAATATTACCAAAATAATTCACGTTCCAAAATAATGTCATCAAAATAACTGATGTCACCAAAATAATTATTGTCCCCAATATTATTAATGTCCAAAATAATTGATGTCACCTAAAAAATTAATGTCCCTGAAATAAATAATGTGCCCGAAATAATTAACGTTACCAAAATAATCAATGTTATCAAAATAATTAAAGTTAACAAAATAATTAATGAAAACAAAATAATTGATGTCATTAAAATAATTAATGTCCCAGAAATGATTCATGTCTTAAAATAATTAATGTCCCCAAAATAATTAATGTCACCAAAATAATTAATGTCAAAAATAATTAATGTCCCTAAAATATTCAATATCCCCTAAATAAGCAATGTCTTCAAAATAATAATGGTCACCAAAATAATTAATGTCCCCAAAATAATTAATGTTCCCATATTATTGATGTCACCAATATAATTAATTTGCCCAATATGATTAATGTCACCAAATTAATTCATGCAACCAAAATAATTAATGTTCCCAAAATAATTAATGTCCCCAAAATAATTAATGTTCTTCAAATAATTGATGTCACAAAAATAATTAATGTACTTCCCCAAAACTTTTAATGTCACCAAAATAATTGATGTCACCAAAATAATGTCCTGAAAATAATCAATGTCCCCAAATTAAACAATGCTCCCAAGTTTATTTTGTCCCTAAAATAATAAATGTCCCCAAAATAATCAATGTCCCCAAAATAATTAATGTCACATAAATAGTTAATGTCCCACAAAGATTTAATGTTTCCAAAATAATTGATGTCACCAATATAGTTAATGCCTACAATATAATTAATTTCACCAAATTAATCCATCACAACAAAATAATTAATATCACCAAAATAATTAATGTTCCCAAAATAATTAATGGCCCCAAAATACATTATGTACACAAAATAATAAATGTCTTCAAAAATTATTGTCCCAAAAATAATTAATGTCACCAAAATAATAACTGTCCCAATATTAATCAATGTCACAGCAATAATTAATGTCCCCTAAATAATTAATGTTCCCAAAGTAATTAATGTCCCCAAATTAATTAATATCATTAAAATAATTGATGTTACCAAAATAATTAATATACTGATACTAATCAATTTACCTAAAATAAACAATGTCCCCAAAATCATTAATATCCCTAAAACAAAAAATGTCCTCAAACTAATCAATTTCCCCAAAATAATTAATTTGACCAAAATAATTAATTTCCCCAAAAACCAATGTCACCAAAATAATTAATGTCTGCAAAATAATTGATATCACTAAAATAATTAATGTTCCCTAAATAATGAATGTCCTCAAAATATAATGTCACCAAAATAATTGATTTCCCCTAAATAATTAATTATTGTCACAAAAATAATTAATGTTTCCAAAATTCTTAATGTCACTATACTAAATAATGTCACCAAAATAATTGTCACCAAAATAATTAATGTCTCCAAAATAATCAATGTCCTTAAAATAATTAATGTTACCAAAATAATTAATGTCTCAAAAATAATAGATGTACCCAAAATAATTACTGTCCCCAACATAATTAATGTCAACAAAATAATCAATTTCCCAAAAATTATCAATGTCCCCAAAATCATTAATGTCACCAAAATAATTAATGTTTGCCAAATAATCAATGTCCCCAAAATAATTAAATTCAGCAATATAATTAATGTCCCTAAAATAATTGATGTCATCAAAATTATTAATTTCCCCAAAATAATTAATGTCACCGAAATAATTGATGTCACCAAAATAATTATTGTCCTGAAAATAATCAATGTTCTTAAAATATTCAATGTCCCCAAAATCATTAATTTCCCTAAAATAATAAATACCCACAAAATAATCATTGTCCCCAAAATAATTAATGTCTCCAAAATAATTAAAGTTTCCAAAATAATTGAAGAAACGAAATAATGTTTCCAAAAAAATTATGTCATCCAAAATAATTATTGTCACCAAAATACTAATTGTACCCAAAATAATCAATGTCCTCAAAATAATTAATGTCTCCAAAATTTTTAATGTCACAAAAATAATTAATGTCACAACAATAATTAATGTAACTAAAATAATTAATGTTCCCAACTTAATTAATGTAACTTAATCATCAATTTCCCCAAAATTATTAATGTCCCCAAAATCATTAATGTCCACAAAATAATAAACGTCTCCAAAATAATCAATGTCCCCAAAATAATTAATCTCACCAAAATAATTAATGTTCCCAGAATGATTTATGTTCCCAAAATAATTAATGTTACCAAAATAATTAATGACTCCAAAATTGTCAATGACACCAAAATAATTAATGTCACCAAAATATTTAATGTCCCCAAAATAATTAATGTATCCAAAATAAAGTGTTCCTAAAATAATTGATGTCACCAATATAGTCAATGTCCCTAAAATAATTAATATATCCAAAATCATTAATATTCCCCAAATAATCAATGTCCACAAAATAATTGATGTTATCAAAATAATTAATATCCCCAAAATGATTAATGTTCCTAAAATAATTGTTGTCACCAATATAATTAATGTCCCCAATATAATTAATGTCCATAAAATAATTGATGTCACCAATATAAAAAATGTCCCCAATATAATTAATATCACCACAATTAATTCATGTCACCAAAATAATTAATGTCACCCAAATAATTACTATCACCAAAATAATTAGTAACTCCAAAATAATTAATGTCCCAAAAATAATTAACGTCACCAAAATAATTAATGTCTGGAAAATAATAAAAGTCTCCAAAAAAATTATTGTCCAAAAAAATAATATCACCAAAATAATCAATGTCCCCATATTAATTAATGTTAAAGAAATAATTAATGTCCTCAAAATAATTAATTTTCCAAAAAAAATTAATGTCCCCAAAATAATTAATGTCACCAAAATAATTGATGTCAACAAAATAATTAATGTTCTGAAAATAATCAATGTCCCCAAAATAATCAATGTCCCCAAAGAAATTAATGTTCCTAAAATACTAAATGTCCCCAATATAATCAATGTCTCAAAAATAATTATTGTCACCAAAATTAACTTCCCCAAATAATTACTGTCCTCAAAATAAGTAATGTTCCACAAATAATCAATGTTCCATAATAATTAATGTCACCAATATAATTAATGTCACCTAATTAATTTATGTCACCAAAATAATCAATATCCACAAAATAATTAATGTCTCCAAAATAATTTATGTCACCAAAATACTCAATGTTCCAATATTAATCAGTGTCACAGAAATAATTCAAGTCCCCAAAATAGTCTATGTTCCCAAATAATTAGTGTCTCCAAAATAATTAATGTCCCCAAAATAATTAATGTCTTCAAAATAATTAACATTCCCAAAATAGTAAATGTCCCTATAAAATTATTGTCCCCAAAATAATTAATGTCCCAAATCAGTAATCTTCCTCAAATAATCAATATCCCCAAAATAATGTCACCAAAATAATTAATGTCCTCAAAATAATTAATGTTCCCAAAATAATTAATGTCCGA
Source organism: Micromys minutus (assembly GCF_963924665.1). Taxonomy (NCBI): domain Eukaryota; kingdom Metazoa; phylum Chordata; class Mammalia; order Rodentia; family Muridae; genus Micromys; species Micromys minutus. Next base: position 4,350,722 of record NC_137978.1, read on the forward strand.
AAATAATTAATTTCACCAAAATAATGTCCCCAAAATAATAAATGTCCCGAAAAAACTATTGTCCCTAAAATAATTAAAGTCACCAAATTAATTTTGTACCAATATTAATCAATGTCACAAAAATAATTAAAGTCCCCAAAATAGTTGGGGTTATCAAAATAATCAGTGTCCCCAATATAATTCATGTCACCAAAATAATAAATATTCCCACAATAATCAATGTCCCCAAAATAATTAATGTCCCCAAAATATTTAATGTTACCAAAATCATTAATGTCACAAAAATAATTAATGTCACCAAAATAATTAATGTCCCCAACTTAATTAATTGTAGGGAGCCGTTTGTGCCGCACCCAAACATGGCGCCGGCTTCCTGCAGAGAACTCAGCAAACAGAGCTGTTGCCTATCCAAGAGACTTAATGCGCATGCGCCACATACATCATAGCCCGCTCTCGGGGCATACAATGGAGTTACTGGAGGGCGCACCAATCAGGTATCGACACGAGTCTCCTGGGCATATATAAGCAATGTTTTTCTCTCCCACGTGGAGAAGTCCCCTGCTCAAAGGAGTAGTCCCCTGCTCAGAGTGCTGTACAATAAAGGTTGTTTGCAGAAGAATCCTGTTGTTGCACGCCTTTTCCTGCTGGCGGGAAGTGGGGCGCGTGACAATTAATGTCATTTAATAATCAATTTCCCAAAAATTATAAATGTCCCCAAAATTATTAATGTCCCCAAAATAATGTCTCCAAAATAATCAATGTCCCCAAAATAATTAGTGTCTACAATATAATTAATGTCTCGAAAATAATAAATGTCCACAAAATAATTATTGTCTCCAAAATAATGTCACGAAAATAATCAATGTTCCCATAATAATTTATGTCACCAAAATAATTAATTTCCCCAAAATAATTAATGTTCCCAAAGTAATCAATGTCCTCAAAATAATTATTGTCACCAAAATAATTGATGTGAAAAAACTAAAATTAATGTCCCGAAAATAATCAATGTACCCAAAATAATTAAGGTAATCAAAATAATTAATGTCCCAAAATAATTAATGTCCCCAAAATAATTAATGTTCCCAAAATAATTAATATCCTTAAAATAATTAATGTCACCAAAATAATTGATGTCAACAAATTAATTAATGTTCAGAAATCATCAATTTCTCCAAAAATATCAATGTCCCCAAAATGATTAATGCAACCAAAATTTAATGTCTCCAAAATAATTGATGTCACCAATATAATTAATATCCCCAACATAATGATTGTAACCAAAGATGATTCAAGTCACCAAAATAATTAATGTCCCCAAAATAATTAATGTCTCTAAAATACTTAGTGCCAACAAATTAATTAATGTCCCTAAATAATAAATGTCTTCAAAATAATTAATGTAACCAAAATAATTGATGTCAATAAAATAATTAATGTCTTGAAAATGATCAATGTCCACAATATAATGAATGTTCCCAAAATCATTATTGTACATAAAATAATAAATGTCCCCAAAATAATCAATGTCCCCAAAATAATTAATTTCACCAAAACAATTAATGTCCCCAAAATAAATTATGTCACAAAAATAATTAATGTCATCAAAATAATTTGATCAATCAAAATAATTAATATCCCTGAAATAATTAATGTGCCCTAAATAATTAATATCACTGAAATAATTAATGTGCCCTAAAGAATTAACATTACAAAAAAAATCAATGTCAACAAAATAATTAATCTACCCTAAATAATTTATTTACCAAAATAATTAACATCAACAAAATACTTAATGTCCCCAAAATATTTAATGTCACCAACATAATTAATGTCATCAAAATAATTAATGTCCCCAAATAATTAATGTCACCAACATAATTAATGTCACCAAGTAATTAATGTCCCCAAAAATAATTTTTTAAAAATACTTTATTTTACAAAACAAAGATAAATGTACAGATTTTAAACATTTTTTGCTTAAAATTATACATTATTGTCAGTACTTTTTTTCAGATTTTAACATAATTTTTACATAAAACTATATGAATATATTTTTAGTCAGTACTTGATTTTTTTAAAGGTTTGATAGTATGCCTTGAAAACATAATAGTTACAATGAGCATAAAGTACATGTAAAACAAAATGTAACATGGAAATAGTTAAAGTTTTCTTGTTTTCTAAATATTTTTTTGTTTTGTTTTGTTTTCTTTATTTCTTGGACTTCATACAGTCTGTGAGTTGTTTCTGGGGGAGTGCAAGCCTCTGGGGTTAGCATCCCACTATCAGTGACAGCATATTATGTCTGTTCTTTTGTGACTGGGTTATCTCACTCAGGATGATATTCTCTAGATGCAGCCATTTTCTTAAGAATTTGGTTAAGTCATTATTTCTGGTGGCTGAGTAGTATTCCATTGTGTATATGTACCACAATTTTTGTATCCATTCATCTTCTGAAGAACATCTGGGTTCCTTCCAGCTTCTGGCTATTATAAATAGAGCTGCTATGAACATTGTGGTGCATATATCTTTGTTGTGTATTAAAGTGTCTCTGGGGTATATGCCCAGAAGTGGAATAGCTGGGTCTTCAGGTAGTGCCACACGCCCACGCTTCCCGCCGCTAGGAACAGGCGTGCAACAAAAAACGAATTCTTCTGTGGATAACCTTTATTGTACAGCATTTTGAGCAGGGGGCTTCTTGAGCAGAAAACTTCTCTCTGAGCTGGGGACTCCCTACCGGGTTCTACTGTCTAGGCGACCTCTCACACACAGTCCCCCACGTGAGATCTCTCTGTCCAGTCGCTGTCCACGCGGGACCTCCTGCAATCTCTCCTATCGGGTCTCTCTCCACGTGGTATCTCTCTGCCATCCCTCCACGTGGGGTCTCCCGAAATCTCTCCACTATCTTCCTCTCCACCTCACGTGGGGGAGTAAAATGCACTGCTATATATGCCTAAGAGACTTGTGTTGCTACCTGATTAGTGCATCCTCCTGTAGCTCAATCACATGCCCCAAGAGTGGGCGGTGACTATGTGGTTGCCAAGCAACACGAGGGGAAAGGTTTTTGTAGGCTGAACAATGGGCGGAAAGCTGGTGCCATCTATTGGCGCCAACGGCTTCCTACAAGGTAGTACTATATCCAATTTTCTGAGGTATCACCAGACTGATTTCCAGAGTGGTTGTATTAGCTTGCAACCACACCAACAGTGGAGAAGTGTTCCTCTTTCTCCGCAGCCTCATCAGCATCTGTTGTCATCTGAGATTTGGATCTTGGCCAATCTGACTGGTGTGATGTAGAATCTCAGGGTTGTTTTGATTTGCATTTCCCTGATGGCTAAGGATGTCGAGCACTTCCGCAGATATTTCTCGGCATTCGGTGTTCCTCAACTGAGAACGATTTGTTTAGCTCTGTACCCCATTTTTTAATAGGGTTAACTGATTCTCTGGTGTCTAGCTTTTTGAGTTCCTTGTATACCTTGGATATTAGGCCTCTATCTGATGTGGTGTTGGTAAAGATCTTTTCCCATTCTGTTGGTTGCCGTTTTCTTTTCTTGACTATGTACTTAGCCTTACAGAAACTTTGCAATCTCATTAAGTCCCATTTGTTAATCTTTGACCTTAGTACTTGAGCCATTGGTGTTTTGTTCAGGACATTTTCTCCTGTGCCTATGTGTTCTAAGGTTTTCCCTACTTTCTCATCTAATAGTTTCAGTGTATCTGGTTTAATTTGGAGATCTTTGATCCACTTACACTTGAGCTTTGTACAAGGAGATAAGAAAGGGTCTATTTTCATTCTTTTGCATGCTGAGTGCCAGTTGGATCAGCACCATTTGTTGAATAGGCTGTCCTTTTTCCATTGAATTTTTACTGCTCCTTTGTCAAAAATCAGGTGACCATATACATGAGGGTTCATTTCTGGATCTTCTATTCTATTCCATTGATCCACATGCCTATTTCTGTACCAGTACCATGCAGTTTTCAGCACAATTGCCTTGTAATATAGCTTGAGGTCAGAGATAGTGATTCCCGCAGATGTTTTTTTGTTGTTGAGGATGGATTTTGCTATTCTAGGTCTTTTGTTATTCCATATGAAATTGCACATGGATCTTTCCAATTCCATGAAGAACTGGGTTGGAATTTTGATGGGGATTGCATTGAATCTGTAGATTGCTTTTGGTAGGATGGCCATTTTTAAGATGTTGATTTTTTCAATCCATGAGCATGGGAGATCTTTCCATTTTCTGAGATCCTCCTCAATTTCTTTCTTTAGAGGTTTGAAGTTCTTGTCATACAGGTCCTTCACTTGCTTAGTTAGAGTCACACCAAGGTATTTCATAGTTTTTGTAACGATTGTGAAGGGTACGTTTTCCCTAATTTCTTACTCCACATGTTTGTCCTTTGAGTACAGGAAGGCTACTGATTTGTTTGAGTTAATTTTGTATCCAGCCACTTTGCTGAACTTGTTTATCAGCTGTAGGAGTTCTCTGGTGGAATTTTTGGGGTGACTCAAGTACACTATCATGTCATCGGCAAAGAGTGATGTTTTTACCTCTTCCTTTCCGATTTGTATCCCCTTGATCTCCTTTTGCTGTCTAATTGCTCCAGCCAGGACTTCCAGTACTATGTTGAATAGGTAGGGGGAGAGTGGGCAGCCTTGTCGAGTCCCTGATTTTAGTGGGATTGCTTCAAGTTTCTCGCCATTAAGTTTGATGTTGGCTGTTGGTTTGCTGTATATTGCTTTTATTATGTTTAAGTATGGGCCATGGATTCCTGTTCTTTCCAAAACTTTTAACATGAAGGGGTGTTGGATTTTGTCGAATGCTTTCTCAGCGTCTAGTGAGATGACAATGTGATTTTGGTCTTTGAGTTTGTTTATATGGTGGATTACGTTGATGGATTTCCTTATGTTAAACCATCCCTGCATCCCAGGGATGAAGCCTACTTGGTCATGATGAATGATGGTTTTGATGTGTTCTTGGATTCGGTTTGCAAGGATTTTGTTGAGTATTTTTGCATCAGTGTTCATAAGTGAGATTGGTCTGAAGTTCTCTTTCCTTGTAGGGTCTTTGTGTGGTTTAGGTACGAGGGTTATTTTAGCCTCAAAAAATGAGTTGGGTAATATTCCATCTGATACTATCTTTTGGAATAGTTTGGAGAGTATTGGTGTTATATCCTCAATAAAAGTCTGATAAAATTCTGCACTGAACCCGTCTGGACCTGGGCTTTTTTTGGTTGGGAGGCTTTTGATGACTTCTTCTATTTCTTTAGGTGTTATAGGGTTATTTAGATGGTTTACTTGGTCTTGGTTTAACTTTGGGACCTTGTATCTGTCTAGGAATTCATCCATTTCCTCCAGATTTTCCAATTTTGTGGAGTATAAGTTTTTGTAGTAGGATCTGATGATTTCTTGAATTTCCTCAGTTTCAGTTGTTATGTCCCCACTTTCCTTTCTGATTTTGTTAATTTGGATACTCTCTCTTTGCCCTCTAGATAGTCTGGCTAGGGGTTTATCAATCTTGTTGATTTTCTCAAAGAACCAACTCTTGGTTTTGTTGATTTTTTCAATGGTTCTTTTTGTTTCTATTTGGTCTATTTCTGCCCTGATTTTGGTTATTTCTTGCCGTCTACTCTTTTTGGGTATATCTGCTTCCTTTTGTTCTAGGGCTTTTAGCTGTGCTGCCAGGTTGCTGATGTGAGCTCTCTCCAGTTTCTTTTTGGAAGCACTTAGGGCTATGAGTTTTCCTCTCAATACTGCTTTCATTGCATCCCATAGGTTTGGGTATGTTGTGTTTTCGTTTTCGTTGAATTCTAGAAAGTCCTTAATTTCTTTCTTTATTTCTTCTTTGACCCTGCTATCCTTTAACAGAGCATTGTTTAGTTTCCATTTGTATGTGGGCTTTTTGTTGTCTTTGTTGTTGTTAAAGACCAGCCGTAGCCCATGGTGATCTGAGAGGATGCATGGGAGTATTTCAATCTTCTTATATCGATGGAGGCTCGTTCTGTGTCCAATTATGTGGTCAATTTTCGAGAAGGTGCCATGGGGTGGTGAGATGAAAGTGTATTCTTTTACTTTGGGATAGTATGTTCTGTATATATCTATTAATTCTAGTTGGTTCAAAGTCTCTGCTAGTTTTGCAGTGTCCTTGTTCAGTTTCTGTTTCCCTGATCTGTCCATTGGTGAGAGTGGAGTATTAAAGTCTCCCACTATTATTGTTTTGGGTAAAGTGTTTTTTTTTTTTTTGTTTGTTTTTTTTTTTTTTTTTTTTTTTTTTTTTTTTTTTTTTTTTTTGAGCTTTAGTAGGATTTCTTTTATGAATGTGGTTGCTTTTTTATTTGGAGCATATATGTTAAGAACTGAGAGTTCCTCCTGACAGAATTCCCTGGTAATGAGTAAAAAGTGTCCTTCTTTATCTTTTTTGATAACTTTTGGTTGGAAATTTACTTTATTCGATATTACAATAGCCACTCCAGCTTGCTTCTTGGAGCTGTTTGCTTGGAAGTTTTTTTTCCCACCCTTTTACTCCGAGATAATGTCTGTCTCTGTCTCTGAGATGAGTTTCCTGTATGCAGCAAAAGGCTGGATTTTGTTTATGTATTCAGTCTGATAGTCTATGTCTCTTTATTGGGGAGTTGATTCCATTTATGTTAATAGATATCAAGGAATAGTTGTTTCTGTTTCCTGCCATTATTGCTTTTTTGGGTTGAGTTGTGTCTGTGTTTTTTTCTTCTTTTAGTTTTCTTGTTTAGGAGTTTTCTTGTTTTTACTAGGCTGTATTTTCCCTCATTGTATTGGGTTTTCCACCTATAATTCGTTGTAGTGCTGGGTTTGTGGTCAGATATTGTGTGAATTTTGATTTGTCTTGAAATACCTTCATCTCTCCATCGATGGTGATTGATAGCTTTGCTGGGTATAGCAGCTTTGGCTGGCACCTGTGCTCTCTTAGGGTCTGCATGATGTCTGTCCAGGCTCTTTTAGCTTTCATAGTCTCTGTTGAGAAATCAGGTGTGAGTCTGATTGTCCTGCCTTTATATGTTACCTGACCTTTTTCCCTTGCTGCTTTTAGTATTCTTTCTTTGCTTTGAGCACTTGATGTTTTTACTATTATGTGTCGGGAGGTATTTCTTTTCTGGTCCAACCTATTTGGAGTTCTGAAGGCTTCTTTTATGTTCGTGGTCATCTCATTCTTGAGGGTAGGGAAGTTTTCTTCTACGATTTTGTTGAAGATATTTACTGTGCCTCTTAGTTGATACTCTTCTCCCTCTTCTATTCCTATTATCCTTAGGTTTGGTCTTCTCATTGTGTCCTGGATTTCCTGGACATTTTGGGTTAGGAGCTTTTTGTTTTTTGCATCTTCTCTGGCTGTTTTGTCTATGTTTGAAATGTTGTCTTCAGCTCCCGAGATTCTCTCTTCGATCTCTTGTAGTCTGTTGGGAATGCTTGCTTCTGTGACTCCTGATTTCTTTTTTTGTGGTTCTGCCTCTAGGGTTATCTCTTTTAGCCTTTTCTTTATTGTGTCAATCTCTGTTTTAATTTCCCTCTTCCATTCCTTTATTTCTTTGGTTCTGTTTTCCTCTAGTTCTTTGAGTTCTTTGAGTGTTTTCCTTGTTTCTTCTTTAAAAGCTTCTGAATCTTTCTGCTTTTCCTCCTTTTCTTGTTTAAGTATCTCTATCAGCATCTTGAGGTATGATTTCAGGTCTGTGTCTTCTTTTTCTGGAGTGTTTGAAATTCCGATGTTTGCTGTTATGGGAGAGCTGGCTTCTGGTGTTGCTAGATTTTCTTGGTTTCCTTGGAATATGCTCTTTCGCTTTCCTCTTGCCATTTTGTTGTCAGTGATATTTTTTTGCCTTTCCCTTGTATCTGGTCTGTGTCCCTGGATCTCCACTGGTCCAGGTGTCAGATGGGCCGAGCCCTGTTCTATGCCTCAGATTCGTCGGTTGGGAACAGAAGTTCCAATGTTCTGTTCCTGGTCGCTGGCTCAGGAAGGGCAGGGCATGGCAAGGCATGGGGTGCACTTTCCGTGTGTACTCCGCAGAGATCTCTCTGCTCCCCGGCAGCCCAGGTCTCCCACCCACCAGTTGCTCAGCCTCTACGAGCCGCCGTTCTGGGTGGCAGAAGGGCCAGGCTCCGCTCTGTGTCCTGAAGTCGCCGCCGGGTGGAAACAGAAGTTCTAAATTTCTGTTCCCGGTCGCTGCATCAGGCAGGGCAGGGCAGGGCAAGGCAGGGGGTGCACTTTCCGTGTGCACTCCACAGAGATCTCTCTGCTCCCTGGCAGCCCAGGTCTCCCACCCACCAGTTGCTCAGCCTCTACGAGCCGCCGTTCCGGTTGGCAGATCTTCCCAAAAATAATTAATGTCCCCAAAATAATTAATTTTTTTGAAATAATTAATATTATCAAAATAATTAATATATTCAAAATAATTAATGTACCCAAAATAATACATGTCCCTAAATAATTAATGTAACCAAAAAATTGATGTCACCAAAATAATTAATGTCCCCAAAATAATTAATTTCACCAAAATAATTGATGTCACCAAAATAATTAATGTCTTGAAAACAATCAATGACCCCAAAATAATCAATGTCTTCAAAACCATTAATGTACCTAAAGAAGAAATTTCTCTAAAATAATCAACATCCCCAAAATAATTAATGTCATGAAAATCATTAATGTTCCCAAGTAATTGATGTCACCAATATAATTAATGTCCCCAATATAATTAATGTCACCAAATTAATTAATGACACCAAAATAATTAATTTCTACAAAATAATTAATGTTCCCAAAATAATTAATGTCACCAAAATAATGTAACCATAATATTGTCCCTAAAATAATAAATGTTAACTAAAAATTATTGTCCTCAAAATAATTAATGTCCCCAAAATCATTAATGTTCCCCAAATAATCAATGTCCTGAAAATAATTAATGTCACCAAAACAATTAATGTCCCCAAAATAATTAAAGTTCCTAAAATAATTAATTTCACCAACATAATTAATGTCTCCAACATAATTAATGTCACCAAATTAATTCATGACATCAAAATAAACAATGTCTTCAAAATAATTAATGTTCCAAAAGTATTTATTTTCCCCAAAATAATTAATGTCACCAAAATAATTAAGGTTTTCTAAATAATAAATATGAATGAAATATTTAATGTCTGCGAAATAATTACTGTTTACAAAATAATTAATGTAACAAAATAATGTTTTAAAAATAATTTATGTCACCCAAAATAATTAATGTCAGCAAAATATTTAATGCACCCAAAATAATTAGTTTCACCAAAATAATTAATGTATCGAAAATAATAAATATCTCCAAAATAATTATTGTCCACAATATAACGTCACCAAATAATCAATGTTCCCATATTAATTAATGTCACCAAAATAATTAATTACCCCAAAATAATAAATTTTCTCAAAATTATTAATATCCCCAAAATAATTAATGTCACCAAAATAATTGATGTCAACAAATTAATTGATGTCCCAAAAATAGTCAATCTCACCCAAAATAATGTCTTCTAAATCATTAATGTCACCAAAATAATTAATGTCCCTAAAATAATTAATGTCCTCAAAATAATCAATGTACCCAAAATAATCAATGTCCCCAAAATAATAAAGACCCCAAAATAATTCTTGTCACAAAAATTATAATGTCCCCAAAATAATTTAATTCACCAAAATAACTACTGTCACCAAAATCATTGATGTCACCAAAATCATTAATGTTCCCAAAATAATCAATGACTTCAAAATAATTTTTGTCAACGAAATAATAAATGTCACCAAAATAATTAATGTCCCCAAAATAATTGATGTCACAAATATAATTAATGTACTGAACATAATTTATGTCACCCAATTAATTCATGTCACCACAATAATCAATGTCCTTAAACAATTAATGTCTTTAAAAATATTAGTGTCACCAAAATAATTAATGTCCCCAAAATAATAAATGTCCCCAAAAATTATTGTCCCCAAAATAATAAATGTCATTAAAATAATTAATGTCGCCAAAATAATTAATGTCCTGAAAATAATCAATGTTCCCAAAATAATCAATGTCCGCCAAATCATTAATGTCCCTAACTTAATAAATGTCCACAAAATAATCAATGTCCCCAAAATAATTAATATCGTCAAAATAATTAATATCCCTGAAACAACTAACTTTACCAAAATAATCAATGTCACCAAAATAATTAATGTATTCAAAATAATTAATGTCAACAAAATAATTATATCACCAATATAATTAGTGTACTTCAGGTAATTCATGTTGCCAACATAATTAATGTCACCAAAATAATTAATCTCCCCCAGAACAATTAATGTCCGCAAATAATTAATGTCCTCAAAATAATTAATGTCAACAAAATAATTAATATCTTCAAAATAATCAATGTCCCCATAATAATTCATGTCCCAAAATAATTAATATTCCCAAAATAATTGATGTCACCAAAATGATTGATGTCACCTAAATAATTAATGTCCCAGAAATAATTAATTATCCAAAATATTTAACATTACCAAAATAATTAATGTATCCAAAATAATTAATGTCCCAAAAATAATTTATGTCCACATAATAATTAATGTAACCAAAATAATCAATATCCCCTTTATAATTATTGTATCCAAAATAATTAATGTGACCAAAATAATTATGTCTCCAAAATAATTAATGTCCCCAAAATAATGTCCTCAAAATAATTAGTGTCACCAAATTAATTAATGTCCCCAAAATAATAAATATCCCCAAAAAATTATTTTCCCAAAAATGATTAATGTCACCAAAATTATCAATGTCCCAATATTAATCAATGTCACTGAAAGAATTAAGTCCCCTAAATAATTAATATTCCCAAAATAATTGATGTCACCAAAATAATTGATATCTCCAAATTAATTAATGTTCTGAAAATATCTATGTCCCCAAAATAATCAATGTACCACAAATCATTAATGTCTCTAAAATAATAAATGTCCCCAAAATAATCCATGTCCCCAAAATAATTAATGTCACAAGAATAATTAATGTCCCGAAATAAATGTCACCGAAATATTTGATGTCACCAAAGTAATTGATGCCCCCAAAATAATTAAAGTCACCAAAATTATTAATGTTTTTGAAATAAATAATGTCATCAAAAAAATTAATAACTTCAAAATAATTAATGTCCTCAAATTAATTCAGGTCCCAAAATAATTAATGTCACAAAAATAATTGATGTCACCAAAATAATTAATGTCACATAAATAATCAATGTTCCCAAAATAATGATGTTCCCAAAATAATTATTGTCACAAAAATAATCAATGTCACCAAAAAAATTTATGTCAACAAAATAATTAATGTCACCAAAATCACTAATGTCACCAAAATCATTAATATTCAGAAATAATCAATGTTCCCAAAATAATTAATATCACCAAAATAAGTACTGTCGCCAAAATAATTGATGTCACCAAAGTTATTAATATTTCCAATATAAATAATGTCACCAAATTAATTCATGTCAGCAAAATAATCAACATCCCCACGATAATAAATTTTCCCAAAATAATTAATGTCCCAAAATAATTAATGTCCCCCCAAAAAATAATGTCACCTAAATAATTACTTTCACTAAAATTATTGATGTCACCTAAATAATTAATGTTTCTGAAATAATTAATGTGATGAAATAATTAATGTTTCCAAAATAATTTATTTCACCCAAAATAATTAATGTCAGCAAAATACTTAATCTCCCCAATATAATTAATGTCACCAAAATAATTGATTTCCCCAAAATAATTAATTATTGTCACCAAAGAAATTAAAGTCTCCAAAATACTTATCGTCACTATAATAATCAATTTCAACAAAATAATTTTCACCAAAATAATAATATCCCCGAATTAATTAATGTGATGAAATAATTAATGTGATGAAATAATTAATGTGATGAAATAATTAATGTTTCCAAAATAATTTTGTCACCCAAAATAATGTCAGCAAAATCCTTAATGTCCCCAAAATACATAATGTCTCCAAAATAATTTATGTCACCAAAATATTTGATTTTTCCAAAATAATTAATTGTTGTCACTAAAATAATTAATGTCTCCAAATTACTAATGTCACTATAATAATTGATTTCACCAAAATAATTGTCACCAAATAATGTCCCCAAAATAATCAATGTTTTTTAAATAATTAATGTCGCAAAAACAATGCCCCCAAAATAAATAATATCACCAAAATACTTAATGTCACCAAAATAATTGATGTCAACTAAATAATTAATGTCCCTGAAATAAATAATGTGCCTGAAATAATTAACATTACCAAAATAATCAACGCCACCAAAATAATTAATGTACCCAAAAAAATTAATTTTCTTCAAAATAATTAATCTCTCCCAAAATAATTACTTTCCATGAAATAATTAATGTCATCCAAATAATTAATATCTTTAAAATAATAAATGTCCCCAAAATCATACATATCCCAAAATAATTAAAGTCACCAAAATCATTGATCTCACCAAAATATTTAATGTCCCCAACATAATAAATGTCACCAAAACAATCAATGTCCCAATATTAATCAAAGACACATAAATAATTACTGTCCCCAAATTAATTAATGTCCACAAAATAATGAATGTTCCAAAACAATAAATGTCCCCAAAACAATTAATGTCACCTAAATAATTGATGGAACAAAAATAATTAATGTCCTGAAAATAATCAATGTCCCCAAAATAATCAATGTCCCTAAAATCATTAATGTCCCCAAAAAAATAAATGTCACCAAAGTAATTAATGTTCCCTAAATGAATAATGTTCCCAAAATAATTGATGCCACCAATACAATTAATGTCCCAATATACTTATTGTCACCAAATTAATTAATGACATCAAAATAATTAATGTTTCCCAAATAATTAGTGTCCCCAAAATAATTAATGTCCACAAGATAAACAATGTCCCAATATTAATAAATGTCACAGATCACATTAATGTCCTCAAAATAATTGATGTTCCCAAAATAATAAATGTCCCAAAATAATTAATGTCACCAAAATAATCAATGACCCAAAAATCATTAATGACACCAACATAATAAATGACATCAAAATAATTAATGTCCACAAAATAATTAATGTCCCCAAAATAATTAATATCATCAAAATAATTGATGTCACCAAAATAATTAATGTCCTGATAATAATCAATTTCCCTAAAATAAGCAATGTCCCCAAAATCATTCATATCTATAAAATGAAAAATGTTCTCAAACTAATCAATATCGCCAAAATAATTAATGTCACCAAAATAATTTATGTTCTGAACATAATCAATATCACCAAAATAATCAATGTCACCAAAATAATTGAGGTCAACAAAATAATTAATGTACCCAAAATAATTAATGTTCCCAAACTAATTCATATCACCAATATGATTAATGTACCCAATATAATTAATGTAACCAAAATAATTCATGTCACCACAATAATTAATATCCCCCAAATAATTAATGTCCCCAAAATAATTAACGTCCCCAAAATAATTAATGTCACCCAAATAATTAATGTCCGCAAAATAATTAATTTTCCCAAAATAATTAATGTCACCAAAATAATTGATGTCAACAAATTAATTAATGTCCCTAAAATAATTGATATCACCAAAATAATTAATGTCACCATAATAATCAATGTCCCCAAAATAATCAATGTTCCCAAAGTCATTAATGTCCCTAAAATAATAAATGTCCCCAATATAATCAATATCCACAAAAAATTAATTTCCCCCACATTTTTAATGTTCCTCAAATAATCAATGTCCCCAAAATAATTAATGTCTTCACAATAATTAATGTTCTGAAAATAATTGATGTCACCAATATAATTAATGTCCCCAACATAATTAATGTCACCAAATTAATTTGTCCCCAAAATAATTAATGTTCACAAAATAATTAATGTCCCCAAAACAAATAATGACAACAAAATAATTGATGTCACCAAAATAATTAATGTCCCTGAAATAATTAACATTACCAAAATAATCAATGTCACCAAAATAATTAATGTATCCAAAATAATTTATGTCACCAACATAATTAATGTCACCAAAATATTAAATCTCCCCCTAAATAATGTCCCCAAAATAATTAATGTCCTCTAAATAATTAATATCATCAAAATACTTAATATCTTCAAAATAATTAATGTCCCCAAAATAATTCATGTCCCAAAATAATTAATGTCACCAAAATAATTGATGTCACCAAAATAATTGATGTCCCCAATATAATTAAAGTCCCTGAAATAATTAACGTTACCAAAATAATCAATGTCACCAAAATAATTAATGTATTCAAAATAATTTATGTCACCAACATAATTAATGTCACCAAAATAATAAACTTCCCCTAAATAAATAATGTCCCCAAAATAATTAATGTCATCAAAATAATTAATATCTTTAAAATAATTAATGTCCCCAAAATAATTCATGTCCAAAATTGTTAATGTCACCAAAATATCTGATGTCTTCAAAATAATTAATTCACCTAAATAATCGATGTTCCCAAAATAATGATGTCCCCAAAATAATTATTTTCACAAAAAATAATCAATGTCACCAAAATAATTTATGTCAACAAAATAATTAATGTCACCAAAATCATTAATGTCACCAAAATCATTAATGTTCCCAAAGTAATCAATGTTCCCAAAATAATTAATGTCACCATAATCAGTAATGTCCCCAAAATAATTGATGTTACCAATATAATTAATATCAACAATATAATTAATGTCACCAAACTAATTTATGCAAACAAATTAATCAATATCCCCAAATAATTAATGTTTCCAAAATAATTATTGTGTCGAAATAATTAATGTTTCCAAAAAAATTTATGTCACCCAAAATAATTAATGTCAGCAAAATACTTAATGTCCCCAAAATAATTAATGTCAACAAAATAATTGATTTCCTAAAAATAATTAATTATTGTCACCAAAATAATTAATGTCTCCAAAATAGTTAGTCACTATAATAATTAATTTCACCAAAATAACTGACAGCAAACTAATTAATGTTGCCAAAATAATTACTGTTTCTAAAATAATTAATGTAACCAAAACAATTAATGACCCCAAATTAAATAATGTCACCAAAATAATTAATGTCACCAAAATAATTAATGTCTCCAAATATTTAATGTCACCAACATAATTAATGTCATCAAAATAATTAACCTCCCACAAAATAATTACTGTCCCCGAAATAATTAATGTCATCAAAATAATTCATATCTTCAAAATACTTTATATCCACCAATTAATTCATGTCCCAATATAATTAATGTCACCAAAATAATTTATGTCACCAAAATAATTAATGTCCCCAATATAATTAAATTCAATCAGATAATTCATGTCACCAAAATAATAAATATTCCCAAAATAATCAATGTTTCCAGAATAATTAATGTCACCAAAATAATTAATGTCAACAAAATAATTAATGTTCCCAAAATAACTGATGTCACTTATATAATTAATGTCTCCAATTAATGTCAACAAATACATGTTACCAAAATAATTAATTTCCCAAAAAAATTAATGTTTGAAAATAATTAATGTACCCAATACAATTAATATTCCCAAAATAATTGATGTCACCAAAATAATTAATGTTCCCAAAATAATAATGTCACCAAAATAATTAATATCACCAAAACAATTAATGTGCTGAAAGTAATGAATGTCCCCAAAATAACCAATGTACCCAAAATAATAAATGTTCCCAAAAAATTAATGTCACCAAAATAATTTATGTCACCAAAATAATCAATGTCTTGAAAATAATCAATGTCCCAAATATAATCAATGTCCCCAAAATCATTAATGCCCTAAAATAATAAATGTCCCCAAAATAATTAATTTCACAAAATAATTAATTTCCCAAAAATAAATACTGTCACAAAATAATTAATGTCACCAAAATAACTGATGTTACCTAAATAATTAATGTTTCTGAAATAATTAATGTCCCTGAAATAAATAACGTTACTAAAATAATCAATGTCACCAAAATAATTAATGTACCCAAAATAAATAATGTCACCAAAATAATTAATGTCAACAATATAATTAATGTCACCAACATAATTAATCTCCCCCAAAATAATTAATGTCCCCAAATTAAATAATGTCCCCGAAATAATTAATGTAATCAAAATAATTAATATCTTCAAAATAATTAATGTCCTTCAAATCATTAATGTCCCTAAAATAAATGTCCCCATAATAATCAATGTCCCAAAAATAATTAATGTCACCAAAATAATTAATGTTTCCAAAATAATCAATGTCACCAATACAATTAATGTCCCCAATATAATTAATGTCACCAAATTAATTAATGACATCAAAATAATTAATATTTTCAAAGTAATTAATGTTCCCAAAATAATTAATGTCCCCAAAACAATTAATGTCCCCAAAATAATTAATATTCCCAAAATAATTAATATCACCAAAATAATTAATATCACCAATATAATCAATGTCCCCAAAAAATTATTGTCCCCCAAATAATTAATCTCTCTAAAATAATCAATGTCCCAATATTAATTAATGTCACAGAAATAATTAAAGTCAATAAAATAATTGATGTTTCCAAAATAATTAATGTTTTCAAAATAATAAATGTCACCAAAATAATTGATGTTCCCAAAATAATTGATGTCACTAATGTAAATAATGTCTCCAATATAATTAATGCCACCAAATTTATTCATGTCAGCAAAATAATATCTTCAAAGTAATTAATGTTCCCAAAATCATTAATGTCCCCAAAATAATTAATGTTTCCAAAATAATTTTAGTCACTAATGTAATTAATGTCCCCAAAATAATTATGTCACCAAAAATGATTCATGTCACCAAAATAATTAATGTCCGCAAAATAATTAGTTTCACCAAATAAATTAATGTCTTCAAAATAATAAATATCACCAAAATATTTTTGTCTCAAAAGTAATTAATGGCCTTAAAATAATCAATGTCTCCATAAAAATCAATGTCCCCAAAATCGTTAATATTTTTAAAATTAAAAAATGTCCTCAAATAATCAATGTCCCCAAAATAAATGTCACCAAAATAATTAATGTCCCTAAAATAAATAATGTCACCAAAATAATTAATGTCTCCAAAATAATTGATGTCACGTAAATAATTAATGTCCCTGAAATAAATAATGTCCCTGAAATAATTAACGTTACAAAAATAATCAATGTTTGCAAAATAATTAATGTCACCTAAATATTTAATGTTCCCTAAATAATTAATATCCCAGAAATATTTAATGTCCCCGAAAAAATTAATGTTTCCGAAATAATTAATGTAACAAAATAATTGTTACCAAAATAATTTATGTCA